>NC_058085.1:224301722-224601722 GCF_014858855.1 Bufo gargarizans | reverse complement strand
GAGCAGACGAACCTGTACGCCCCACAGTTCATTGCTCAACATCCGGGCTCCTTTTTGGCTAGGCCCGGTGGCTGGACTCCGGTCTGTGCAGCCAAGATGAGGACGTTTTGGGGCCTCGTGCTGCATATGGGCCTAGTCAAGAAACCTAGTGTCAGGCATTACAGTAGTGGGGACGTCCTCTACCAGACCCCACTTTACAATTATGCAGATAATGCAGCATGTCCCCCACAAGGTGATCCTGCCTATGACCGCCTGTACAAAATCAGGCCGGTCATCGATCACTTTGGGGCCAAATTTGTGCAGGTCTATGTACCTGGAAGGGACGTCACGGTTGATGAGTCTCTCATTGCTTTCAAGGGGAGACTCATTATCCGCCAGTATGTTCCCTCTAAGCGGGGGAGGTATGGCGTGAAGCTGTACAAACTTTGTGAGAGTACCTCAGGGTGCACTTACAAGTTTCGTGTGTACGAGGGGCGAGATTCCCGTATTCAACCCCCAGAATGTTCCCCCACTCTGGGTGTTAGCGGGAAACTTGTGCGGGACCTTATGCACCCACTGCTAGATAAGGGCTACCACCTTTGCGTGGATAACTTTTATACTAGTATCCCCTTGTTCCAGTCTCTCACCGCCAGATCCCATTCGCTTGTGGGACCGTGCGGAAAAATCAACGCAGCCTCCCCACCCACCCCTTCCAGGTACCTATCCCTAGGGGTGCGACCCGTGCACTTACCAGTGGAAACCTGTTGCTGGTCAGATATAAGACAAGAGGGATGTCCTTGTACTGTCCACAATTCACGGTAACGGCATCACCCCTGTCCCTGTGCAACGGTCCTCAAGCCTGATTGCATCGTCGACTAGAATCGATATATGGGAGGAGTTGATCTCCCTGATCAAGTCCTTGAGCCATATAACGCCATGCACAAAACCCGGGCATGGTATAAAAAAAGTTGCGGTCTGCTTGGTGCAGGTTGCCTTGTACAACTCTTTTGTGCTGTCCCAGAGTGCTGGCAACACAGGGACATTCCTTCAGTTCTATGAGGCAGTCCTCAAGGACCTGATCTTTTCTGACCGGGAAAGAGCAGGCCAGAGTACCTCGGGAACTGGAGGCGCCCGGATCGTCCCTGGCCAACACTTTCCAGGTGTGGTCCCCCATAATGGAAAGAAGGGCGGACCCAAAAAAGGTGCAGAGTGTGTCACAGGAGGGGGATACGGAAAGGCACCACTACTCAGTGTGACACGTGCCCCGATCATCCGGGCCTCTGCATTATTGGTTGCTTCAGGGAGTACCACACTTCCATGGAGTACTAAATTTATGTTCCCCTTCCCCATTTTAGCCACTAATAATCGGATATAAAACTATGGGGATACTAGTATAAAAGTTATCCACGAACAGGTGGTAAGCCTTATCTAGCAGTGGGTGCATAAGGTCCCACACAAGTTTCCCGCTAACACCCAGAGTGGGGGAACATTCTGGGGGTTGAATACGGGAATCTCGCCCCTCGTACACACGAAACTTGTAAGTGCACCCTGAGGTACTCTCACAAAGTTTGTACAGCTTCACGCCATACCTCCCCCGCTTAGAGGGAACATACTGGCGGATAATGAGTCTCCCCTTGAAAGAAATGAGAGACTCATCAACCGCGACTTCCCTTCCAGGTACATAGACCTGCACAAATTTGGCCCCAAAGTGATCGATGACCGGCCTGATTTTGTACAGGCGGTCATAGGCAGAATCACCTTGGGGGGACATGCTGCATTATCTGCATAATTGTAGAGTGGAGTCTGGTAGAGGACATCCCCACTCCAGTAATGCCTGACACTAGGTTTCTTGACTAGGCCCATATGCAGCACGAGGCCCCAAAACGTCCTCATCTTGGCTGCACAGACCGGAGTCCAGCCACCGGGCCTAGCCAAAAAGGAGCCCGGATGTTGAGCAATGAACTGTGGGGCGTACAGGTTCGTCTGCTCCAACATCAGATTCACAAAGGGGTCACTGAAAAAAAGACTAAAGTAGTCGCATTCAGTGAAGCCCACTGTGGAAATCTGGATTCCTGGTTGGCCTACAAAATCAGGAATCACGGGCTCAAAACGCTCTGGGGTATACCAGACAAGTTCACCGGTAGGGGGCTCCGGTGGACTTAACTGGTGGGCCGGAAAACTAGTACGAGCCCCAGAGCTTCTCGTACTAGTGTGGGCCACAGGGTCCCTAGCATGGCGGTCTCCTTGCTCCACCTGGCGTCTCCGCCGCCTTGGGGTCTCATCATCATCGCTAGATGATGAGGAGGACGCGGATGACAAAAGGAAAGTGGGGTCATCCTCGTCCTCACTGGGGCTCTTGGACTCGGAGGCAAGCTGGGCATATGCCACCTAGAACATCCGGCGGGCCATAGGGGAGTGTGTGTGTGTGATAAACTTTATTTGGTGTGCGTGTGTGTGGGGGGACGGGTGTTCGGGAACTTACCCTAAACCTAACAGACAAAAAAATTAAAAAAGGCCCAAAAATGTGATTTTTTTTTTTTTAATTCTAACTCTCTGATCAACCGTCCGAAGTTGATCAGCGGTGGGGCGTGCGATGCGCTAACAGTCAGCGTACGCAGAAAAAAAAATATATAATATGCTTGTGCCCCCCAAAAAGTTGTGGGGGGGGGGCAAGCTGCAGCACACCTGGGGGCTCTAGAGTCAGGGTTAAAAACATGGGGTGGAAAGTGGGCGGGGTTTCAGCAAATCAAGTGCGCAATATCTCGGAAACCAAAGCGGCGCAAACGTTTATTTTTGCAGCACAAACGCAGCACAAACGAATGGTGTATTTATTTTTGAAATTTAAGAACATGGGGTGGAAAGTGGGCGGGGTTTCAGCAAATCGAGCGCAATATCTCGGAAACCAAAGCGGCGCAAACGTTCATTTTTGCGGCACAAACCAGCACAAACGAATGGTGTATTTAATTTAGAAATTTAAGAACATGGGGTGGAAAATGGGCGGGGCTTCATAAAAATCTAACGCGCAATATCTCGGGAACCGAACCGGCACAAACGTTCATTTTTGCGGCACAAACCAGCACAAACTAATGGTGTATTTATTTTTTAAATTTAAGAACATGGGGTGCCAACTTCACACAGGTAGTACCGCTAGGCGATCAGCAGCAGGGTTAGAAAGTGGGCCTAAACAACTGGGTCTAAACAAGTATTTGGTCCCAAATTTACCCGGGTCTAGATCCCCACAAAAAGAAAAAACTGCGGACGCTAGACTTCAAGGTCCGACACATGAGACGTCACCCGAAGGGGGAGAGGGGGAGAGGGGAACCCCAGTGACATACACAGAAACAAACGTAAGAATTGTGCAGGACATACTTTGCACGGTTTCACGGATGGAAAATCGAATGGGTAACTTGGTAACACAGCTCGGGGCAGTGCAAACGGATGTTATGGTTATACGAGCTGAGATGGAGAAAGTAAGGAGGCGTTTGTATGAGATGGAGAAAAGGATTCCCACCCTTGAGCAATCTGTGCAGAAGTTAGAGAAGGAGGTGGTATTTTTAAAACAGATAAATGGTAAGATGGAACAAAAACTGGTAGATCGGGAGGATAGATCAAGAAGATACAATATAAGATGTGTGGGGATCCCAGAGCGAGTGGCGGGAGAAAACTGTACTGAATTTATGGAGAAATGGTTAAGGGAAAATAGTAAAGAGGGTACTCTTTCCCCTTTATTCTCTATTGAAAGAGCACACAGGGTCCCCACAAAAAATAGGGTCCCAGGGGACTACCCTAGATCGATACTGGTGAAATGTTTATTAACTAAGGACCGCGATGGAATACTATCCGATGCTAGAACTTCAGAAAAATACCAAATACAGGGTGTAAAGATTAAACTTTTTCCAGATTATTCATTCAGTACTAACGCACAAAGAAGAGAATTTATATCTGTCAAAAAAAGAATAAAGGGAGGCGGGTCTAAAGTATAGCTTACTCTTTCCGGCAAAATTAAGGGTGCAATATAAAGGTAGGATTGCTTTCTTCCAGACTCCGGAGGAAGTTAGCGAATGGGCGGATGGGGAGGGCCTCTGAGGCTGGGGGAGGAGGAGGCGATAGGAGTCTCTATGCTAAGTTATGGAGTTGCCCAGACTGCTGGCTAGCAGAAGGGGGGACTATTCAGATGGGGGGGGGGGGGGGATGTGTAATTATTATTATTTTTTTCTCTCTTTCTTTTTCTCCCTCCCCCCTGCTAGATGGTTAGGATCCTTTCATTGAATGTGAGAGGGCTCCGAGAGAGGGTTAAAAGATACGCTATCCTTGAGTGGATGAAGAGGTTTCTGCCAGCCATCATCTGTCTCCAGGAGACACATTTGGATAAGGAATCAGTAAGGTGGTTGGAGAGGAGATGGATGGTGGTGGGATATCACTCTGTATATACTACTTATTCTAGAGGGGTCTCAATTTTGATACACAATAAGATTAAATTTGAAGCTGTGGCATGTGAGACCGATGACTATGGCAGATACCTCTTTTTACATTGTTACGTAGAAGGGATTAAAACTGTAATTGCCAATATATATATCCCACCACCTTATAAACCAGATGTTTTGTATCAATTGTATAGATTTATGTTGAACAAACAGGAATGTATATTGATTGCGGTAGGCGATTATAATGCGGTTATGGATCCACTCAGGGATAGGACGTCTGGCAGAGGGGGAGGAGCACAAAATGTAGATCTATGTAAACTAGCCCATGAATTTAATTGGGTAGATGTTTGGCGGGTTCAGAACCCTGACGAAACCATGCACTCTTGTTATTCAAAAACACACCAAACTTGGTCAAGAATAGATATGATTTTTGGAAATAAAAATGTAATGTCCCAAAACAGGATTAGGACAAAGTATATACCCATTGCTTTGTCAGATCATAATGCAATGGTAATTGAACTAGACTTGAATAAAAATAAAATGTTGCCGTTGTTCAAATTCAATTCTCATTGGCTATTACTGATCTCAGATAAACAGAGTATAATTGAGGAGTTAAAATTCATTTTTACGGTAAATAATGGTTCTGCCAATAGACTCATGGTTTGGGACACTTTTAAGGCATTCTTGAGAGGAGTGTTGTTTAACCACCTCCCGACCGCTGTACGCATATATGCGTCCGGGAGGTGGTTGCTTTATTCCTCCTGGACGCATATACGCGTCTTCTTGCGAGACGAGAGATCTCCTGTGAACGCGCGCGCACAGGCGCGCGCGCTCACAGGAACGGAAGTTAAGCGAGTGGATCTCCAGCCTGCCAGCGGCGATCGCTCGCTGGCAGGCTGGAGATCCGAATTTTTTAACCCCTAACAGGTATATTAGACGCTGTTTTCATAACAGCGTCTAATATAGCTCCTACCTGGTCCTCTGGTGGTCCCTTTTGTTAGGATCGACCACCAGAGGACTCAGGTAGGTCAGTACAGTCGCACCAAACACCACACTACACTACACTACACCCCCCCCCCCCTGATAAACCCCTGATCACCCATGATCACCCCATATAAACTCCCTGATCACCCCCCTGTCATTGATTACCCCCCTGTCAGGCTCCGTTCAGACGTCCGTATGATTTTTACGGATCCACGGATACATGGATCGGATCCGCAAAAAGCATACGGACGTCTGAATGGAGCCTTACAGGGGGGTGATCAATGACAGGCGGGTGATCACCCATATACACTCCCTGATCACCCCCTGTCATTGATCACCCCCCTGTCATTGATCACCCCCCTGTCATTGATCACCCCCCTGTAAGGCTCCATTCAGACGTCCGCATGATTTTTACGGATCCATGGATACATGGATCGGATCCGCAAAACACATGCGGACGTCTAAATGGAGCCTTACAGGGGGTGATCAATGACAGGCGGGTGATCACCCCCCTGTCATTGATAACCCCCCTGTAAGGCTCCATTCAGACTTCCGCATGTGTTTTGTGGATCCGATCCATGTATCCATGGATCCGTAAAAATCATGCGGACGTCTGAATGGAGCCTTACAGGGGGGTGATCAATGACAGGCGGGTGATCACCCATATACACTCCCTGATCACCCCCTGTCATTGATCACCCCCCTGTCATTGATCACCCCCCTGTAAGGCTCCATTCAGACGTCCGCATGATTTTTACGGATCCATGGATACATGGATCGGATCCACAAAACACATGCGGACGTCTGAATGGAGCCTTACAGGGGGGGTGATCAGTGACAGGGGGGTGATCACCCTGATCACCCCCTGTCATTGATAACCCCCCTGTAAGGCTCCATTCAGACGTCCGCATGTGTTTTGTGGATCCGATCCATGTATCCATGGATCCGTAAAAAATCATGCGGATGTCTGAATGGAGCCTTACAGGAGGGGTGATCATTGACAGGGGGGTGATCACCCTGATCACCCCCTGTCATTGATAAACCCCCCTGTAAGGCTCCATTCAGACGTCCGCATGCGTTTTGTGGATCCGATCCATGTATCCATGGATCCGTAAAAAATCATGCGGATGTCTGAATGGAGCCTTACAGAGGGGAGAGATCAGTGACAGGGGGGTGATCACCCTGATCACCCCCTGTCATTGATAACCCCCCTGTAAGGCTCCATTCAGACGTCCGCATGTGTTTTGTGGATCCGATCCATGTATCCATGGATCCGTAAAAAATCATGCGGATGTCTGAATGGAGCCTTACAGGAGGGGTGATCATTGACAGGGGGGTGATCACCCTGATCACCCCCTGTCATTGATAAACCCCCCTGTAAGGCTCCATTCAGACGTCCGCATGCGTTTTGTGGATCCGATCCATGTATCCATGGATCCGTAAAAAATCATGCGGATGTCTGAATGGAGCCTTACAGAGGGGGGTGATCAGTGACAGGGGGGTGATCACCCTGATCACCCCCTGTCATTGATAACCCCCCTGTAAGGCTCCATTCAGACGTCCGCATGTGTTTTGTGGATCCGATTTCTTACAAAGTCTCATATTCTACTAACTTGTGTCAAAAAATAAAACATTTTTAGACATTTATATTCCAGACTTCTTCTCACGCTTTAGGGCCCCTAAAAAGCCAGGGCAGTATAAATACCCCACATGTGACCCCACTTTGGAAAGAAGACACCCCAAGGTATTCAATGAGGGGCATGGCGAGTTCCTAGAATCTTTTTTTTTTTTGCATAAGTTAGCGGATATTGATTTTTTTTTTGTTTTTTTCTCACAAAGTCTCACTTTCCGCTAACTTAGGACAAAAATTTCAATCTTTCATGGACTCAATATGCCCCTCACGGAATACCTTGGGGTGTCTTCTTTCCGAAATGGGGTCACATGTGGGGTATTTATACTGCCCTGGCTTTTTAGGGGCCCGAAAGTGTGAGAAGAAGTCTGGGATCCAAATGTCTAAAAATGCCCTCCTAAAAAGAATTTGGGCCCCTTTGCGCATCTAAGCTGCAAAAAAGTGTCACACATCTGGTATCGCCGTACTCAGGAGAAGTTGGGGAATGTGTTTTGCGGTGTAATTTTACATATACCCATGCTGGGTGAGAAAAATATCTTGGTCAAATGCCAACTTTGTATAAAAAAATGGGAAAAGTTGTCTTTTGCCAAGATATTTCTCTCACCCAGCATGGGTATATGTAAAATGACCCCCCAAAACACATTGCCCAACTTCTCCTGAGTACGGCGATACCACATGTGTGACACTTTTTTGCTGCCAAGGTGGGCAAAGGGGCACATATTCCAAAGTGCACCTTTTGGATTTCACCGGTCATTTTTTACACATTTTGATTGCAAAGTTCTTCTCACACATTTGGGCCCCTAAATTGCCAGGGCAGTATAACTACCCCACAAGTGACCCCATTTTGGAAAGAAGACACACCAAGGTATTCTGTGAGGGGCATGGTGAGTTCCTAGAATTTTTTATTTTTTTGTCGCAAGTTAGTGGAATATGAGACTTTGTAAGAAAAAATAAAAAATAAAAAATCATCATCATTTTCCGCTAACTTGTGACAAAAAATAAAAAGTTCTATGAACTCACTATGCCCATCAGCGAATACCTTAGGGTGTCTACTTTCCGAAATGGGGTCATTTGTGGGGGTTTTCTACTGTTTGGGCATTGTAGAACCTCAGGAAACATGACAGGTGCTCAGAAAGTCAGAGCTGTTTCAAAAAGCGGAAATTCACATTTTTGTACCATAGTTTGTAAATGCTATAACTTTTACCCAAACCATTTTTTTTTTTTGACCAAACATTTTTTTTTTTATCAAAGACATGTACAACAATAATTTGGCGAAAAATTTATATATGGATGTCTTTTTTTTTTGCAAAATTTTACAGCTGAAAGTGAAAAATGTCATTTTTTTGCAAAAAAATCGTTACATTTTGATTAATAACAAAAAAAGTAAAAATGCCAGCAGCAATGAAATACCACCAAATGAAAGCTCTATTAGTGAGAAGAAAAGGAGGTAAAATTCATTTGTATGGTAAGTTGCATGACCGAGCGATAAACGGTGAAAGTAGTGTAGTGCCGAAGTGTAAAAAGTGCTCTGGTCATGAAGGGGGTTTCACCTAGCGGGGCTGAAGTGGTTAAAAAGGTAAATTACTGGAAAAAAAGTACCAGAGAGAACGGGAAGGCATTGGAAAAAAAATTACAAGAGGCAGGAATGGCATGTATAAGATACCCCACTGATTTCAGGAAGAACAGGAAAAGTTAAAAATATACCAACTAGAAAAAAGTAGGAAAGAATTGCTCTTTCAAGGGATCCGGTTAGCTTCGGAGGGTGAAAAGGCTGGCAAAATGTTAGCAAATATAGTGAGAAATCAAAAAGGGAAATCATGGATCGGTGCAATTAAAGACAAAACGGGTAAATTATTCAGTACACCGGAAGGCATTAAAAAAAGTGTTCCTGGAGTATTTCCTAGAGCTTTAGAAGTCCAGGGTACAATATTCAAAACAAGAGTTAGATTTATATCTAGACAAGATTGCTTTTAGTAGGATATCCCAGGTCCAAAAAGAATACTTGGAAAAGGAAATAACGGTGGCAGAAATAACTTTTGCTCTGGGGAAGGTTAAAGTCGAAAAAACACCAGGTGGAGATGGGCTCCCTTTTGAAATATATAAAACCTTCTCTCAGGTTTTAGTACCAGAGTTAAAAATAACACTGGATGAGGCTCGAAAACTAGGCGATCTACCGAACTCCATGAAGGAAGCAATTATTACATTAATTCCAAAAAAGGGAAAAGAACAAATGGATCCCGGGTCATATAGGCCAATATCCCTTCTGAATACGGATGTTAAAATTTTGGCAACGGTCTTAGCTGATAGGCTGTCAAGGGTTATTAAAGTAGTAATAAATAAAGATCAGACAGGTTTTATACCGGGCAGAACAATATACTCAAATATAAGAAGGTTATTCCTTAACATCGAAGCCAATAGATTAGATGCAGGGGAGAAAGAGATACTTTCATTGGATGCCCAAAAGGCATTTGACTGTATTGAATGGGAGTACTTATGGGCAGTATTAAGGAGGTTTGGTATAGGGGAGGGATTTATAGGGTGGATCCAGTTAAAATATCTTATCCCAAGAGCTAGAGTGGTTGTGGATGGGAGCTTGTCCCTGCCGTTTGCCCTATACCGTGGCACAAGGCAAGGATGCCCTCTCTCCCCACTGTTATTTGCTATTGCAATTGAGCCTTTGGCAACCATAATAAGAAATGACAGGGAGATTAAAGGTTTTCAATATGTGGGTGGAGAGGAAAAACTGTTAAAATACACGGACGATATTTTACTTTTTTTGCACAATACTGGGGATCAGTTTAATAGAGTGATAGAAATAATAGATAAGTTTGGTCTGGTCTAAATATCTGGTCTAAATATTAATTGGGGGAAATCATATAAGTTATTACTAGGAGATGGACAATTACAGGGAGATACACGGGTGCACGTTCTCAAAAAACACGAAAATTTAAAATATCTCGGTATACAAATCTCCGGAAATATAGAAGAAAATGAAAAATTAAATGTCCTCCCCTTAATAAAAGAATTAAGAACCAAAATACATATATGGAAAAGATTACCAATGTCAATACAAGGTAGGGTAAATCTAATAAAAATGGTCTTTCTCCCAAAGATACTTTATGTTTTGCAAAATGCCCCAGTGAGAATATCGCAGAACATTTTTAAGCTATTTGATAGCCTAATGGGGGATTTTATTTGGAAGGGAGCTATCCCTCGGATAAAGAAGGAAGTCTTTCAGCTTCCAGTGCAGGAGGGAGGACTAGCGGTTCCTAATTTGTTTTATTACTATTTAATAACACAATATGGGAATATAAAAGGTAGTTTAGATAGTCAGGTGGGTAGGCAAGAAATAAATAGATGGGGATGGAAAGAGGAGTGTAATCACTTAGAGGTGTTGGAGTCAGGTTTTTTGGGAAAAAAAAATACTGGTAACAGGACACTAAACCTAGTAGAATACGTATGGGGGGAAATTAAGAAGATATTGGAGATTAAAGAGTTTTTGCATTAAACACCGATTTGGAAAAATCTTAATTTAAAGGAATTGGAAACGATTAGGGATTATATAGACTGGGAAAAAAAGGAATGAAATACCTAGATCAGATTTTTGAGGAAGATAAGCTGAAGGACTTTAATACAATGGTAGTGGAATTTGGGATCCCCCCATAGAGACATGTTTAAATATTTTCAGCTTAGGAATGCGCTGCGGACAGTGGAGCAGGACGATAGGTATAGAAGGGAAAAATCAGACATGCTGGACAAGTTTACCAGAGGAGGGGAAGGAGGAGGAACAACCGCAAGGAGATACAGGATTTTGATGGAGGGAAAGAGGAAAAGGATTACAATGCTTGCTGTGAAAAAATGGGAGAAAGATCTAGAATCTTTTACGGAAGAGAAATGGAGAGATGCCCTTAGAAACTATGCGATGATTTCGGATAGGGGTTCACACAAGATCTCACAATTTTTCATAGTGCATAGATTACACCGATCTCCATGGATGTTGAAAAAAATGGGTGTGAGAGATACAGATAAGTGTCTAAAATGTTGGGAGGAGAAAGCCGATTTGATACACTGTTTTTGGAGATGTCCCAAACTCCTTAGATATTGGACAGAAATAGTAGAAACCGTGTTTTTGCTTTTGAACGTTCAGTTGCCCAATGATCCAGTAATTTGTATTCTAGGGGCAACTGAACATTTGAAGTTAAATAAAAAAAATACGACTGGTTTTGAATAAAGTACTATTCCAGGCCAGACTTCTTATACTTAGGAAATGGATAAAGGCAGATTCACCGACAGTGGGACAGTGGAGAAAAGCAATAGTTAACTTATTTAAAGAAGAACGTGTGATGGAGAGTCCTACTAAAAAAAAAATCACAAAATCTTTACCAAGTATGGAAAAATTGGTTACTCTAGGGCTGGATGTGTTTTTTTTTTTTCTTTCGCATTCCCCCCTCCCCTCTCCCTATGGGTGGGAGGGTATAAAATAAAGATAAATTATAATCACCAATTTTTAATATTGACTTTTATCTATTGTTAGACTAATGTGTTTTCTTTTGGATGTTTTTTCTACGAAATTGAAATAAAGACTAATTAATAAAAAAAAAAAAAAAAAAGGAGGTTAGAAGAAGTGAGAATAGCATGTATAATGAACCCCACTGCACACAATAGGAAGGAATGGGAGGAGGGGCAGGAAAATTTACCAGCTAGGAAAAAAGTAGTAAAGAATTGTTCTTCCAAGGGTTTTGTTTAGCTGCAGAGGGTGAAAAAGTTGGTAAAATTTTGGCAAGTATTGTAAAAAAATCAAAGAGGGAAATCTTGGATAGGGGCAATCAGAGATAATAGGGAGGAAATAATTAGTTCACCGGAAGGAGTTAAAAAAGTTTTTAAGGATTATTTCCAGGAAATATATAAATCTAGGGTACAATACTCAAAAATAGAGCTGGACTTATACTTGGACCAGATTGTCTGGAGAGAGATATCCCAGGCCCAAAAGTAATACCTGGATAAATAAATATTAATTTAGGAAATTAATGAGGTTCTGGGTAAGGTGAATCCCGCAAAAACACCAGGGTGTTATGGCCTGCCCTTTGAAATATTAAAGACCTTTGACCAGGTGTTAATACCTGAATTAAAAACAACATTGGATGAGGCACAAAAAAATAGGGGACCTACCAGACTCTATGAAAGAGGCAATTATTACATTAATTCCAAAAAAGGGAAAAGAGCAATTGGACCCTGGGTCATGTAGACCAATATCCCTGTTAAACACGGATGTTAAAATTCTGGCAAAAGTCCTGGCAGGTAGGCTCTCTAAGGTGATTAAAGGTATAATTCATGAAGATCAGACTGGTTTTATACCCGGCAGAACGATATATTCAAACTGCCTCTTGCCCTCTATCGGGGCACTAGGCAAGGATGCCCTCTCTCCCCATTACTATTTGCTATAGCGATTGAGCCCCTGGCAAGTATAATAAGAAACGATAGGGAGTTTAAAGGTTTTCAATATGCGGAAGGAGACGAAAAACTTTTAATGTATGCCGATGATATTTTATTATTTATGCACAATACGGGGGATCAGTTTATTAGCGTAATAGATTTTTTTTTTTCCGGTTTAAATATTAATTGGGGGAAGTCCCATATGATGTTATTGGGAGATGGGCAATCACAGAGGGACCTAAGGGTGCAGGTACTTGAGAAACACGAGAGTTTTAAATATTTAGGTATACAAATTTCCAGCAATATAGAAGATTATGAAACATTAAATGTACTCCCTGTAATAAAAACTTAGAACTAAAATACATATCAGGAAAAGATTACCACTTTCAATTCAGGGTCGGGTAAACTTAATAAAAATGATTTTTCTTCCCAAAAAACTTACAAAATACTCCATTAAGATTGTCGTAGAAGATTTTTCAGATTATTGGATCGTTTAATGGGGGAATTTATTTGGAAAGGTGCTATCCCTAGGTAAAAAAAATAAGTGCTTTAGCTCCCAGTAAGAGAGGGTGGTTTGGCGGTTCCTAATTGGTTTTTATATTATTTAATTACACAATATATAGTCCGATAAGAGGTAGTTTGAATGGTGTAGTGAGAAGACAGGAATTAAATAAACTGGGTTGGATAGGCGAATAGAATCACTTAGAGGTATTGGAATCTGGTACACTAGGGAAAAATATTATATCAAATAGAATACTGAATTCACTGGAGTATGTATGGGTGCAGATTAAAAAAATATTGGAGATTAAAGGTTTCTTGCAATATACACCTATTTGAAAAAAAAAAAAGGGGGATGAAATATTTAGGTCAAGTATTTGAAGAAGATAAGCTGAAGGACTTTAATACGCTCGTTAGGGAGTTTGGGATCCCCCAAAAGGATATCTATAAATACTTCCAGCTTAGGAATGCTCTGAGGACAGTGGTACATGTAGATAAATATAGAAAGGAACAATCAGATATAATATATAAATTCACTAATGGAGGGGAAAAAAGAGGAATAACGGCAAAAAGATATGGGATATTGATGGAGGGAAAAAAAGAACGGATTACAATACTTGCTAAAAAAAAAAAAAATAATGGGAAAAAGAACTTCAATTTTTCTTTACGGAAGAGAAATGGAAAGATGCTCTCAGAAGTTACGTTAAGGTGTTGGATAGGGGCTCACATAAAATATCACAGTTTTTTATAGTACATAGATTACACCGATCTCCTAGGATATTAAAGAAAATGGGTGTGAGAACTTCAGATAAGTGCCCAAAATCTAGGGGAGAGAATGCAGATCTTATACACTGTTTTTGGAGATGTTCCAGACTTTTCAGATATTGGAAAGAGATAGAGATTGTACTTGTATTTTTGGATGTTCGGATTTTTGAAGAGCCAGTAGTTTGTGTATTGGGGGCTACCGAACATCTGAAATTAAATAAAGAAGTACGATCGGTTTTGGTTAAAGTATTATTTCAAGCCAGACTCCTTATACTTAGGAAATGGGTAAAGGAAGACCCGCCTACAGTGGGACAGTGGCGAGAACCAGTTGTTAATCTTATTAAAATTCAACAGGTGACTAAGAGCCATACTAAAAATTCAGAAGAAATTGACGAGATATGGAAAAAAATGGCCATGTTGAGTTTGAAGTCCCCCCCACCCCCTCTCTCTCTCTCTCTCTCTCTCAGGCAGGGATGCCCAACCTGCGGCCCTCCAGCTGTTGCAAAACTACAACCTCCCACCATGCCCTGCTGTAGGCTGATCTGTCTGGGAATTGTAGTTTTGCAACAGCTGGAGGGCCGCAGGTTGGGCATCCCTGCTCAGAGGGATAGTGGGTGGGTATTTGGGCGAAAAGGAATAATGATAATATTTATTAAAGTTGTAATATGGATTTTATATGGTAAGATTGATGTGATTTGTGTATATGTTGTTAAAAAGAAAAGAATAACAAGTTTAGTAATAAAAAAATAAAAAAAAGCTGGTTTATCAGCTGCTGAGATATTGAAAATTCCCATGTATGCGTTCCCGAGAAACATGGTCAAGTAAACATCTTGCTGCATTAAACAGACCAAGGTTGAATGACAACCAGATTTTAAGAAATTCACAAAAGTACAAATAAATAAAGTAATACATTTAAAGGTAAAAAATAAAATAAAATAAAAGATTAAAGGGGTTGTCCGGGTTCAGAGCTGAACCCGGACATACCCTTATTTTCACCCCGGCAGCATCCTTGAGCCTAGCATCGGAGCATCTCATGCTCGGATGCGCTCCCGTGCCCTGTGCTAAATCGCGCAGGGCATGGGCTCTTTTGTTTACAATAACACACTGGGACGGGCTTTAGCTCTGCCCTAGCCGTTTTACTGGCAAGGGCAGAGCTAAATCCTGCTATCAGTGCCGGTGACGTCACCGGGGTTCCTGTCAGCCCCATGGAGAGCCCCGGTACGTCACCGGAACTACTAAAAATGCCTTCGCCCTGTGCAATTTAGTGCAGGGCAAAGGAGAGCATCGGAGCATAAACTGCTCCGATGCTCATGTCAGGGGGGCTGCCGGGGTGAAAATGGAGGGATGGATTTCCGGGTTCAACTCTGAACCCGGACAACCCCTTTAAATATAAATAGTGACATGGAAAATTAAAAGTAACCATCAATTTTTATTTGTAAATATTAACCCTTTCATGTTCAGGTCACAATTTACAAATCTGACATGTGTCTCTTTATGTGGTAATAACTTGGGTAAATTTCTATTTCTCTGCTTTTAAAACAGAAAGCGATACCTCATAAAATATTTATTACTCAACATTTACCATATGTCTACTTCATGTTCGCATAATTTTGTAATTGTCATTATATTTTTTTAGGACGTTAGAAGGCTTAGAAGAAATTATTAAAATTTAAGAACATTTCCAAAACCCACTTTTTAAGGACCAGTTTAAGTTTGAAGTCACTTTGTGAGGTTACATAGTGGAACACCCCCCCCCCCTTCCCCCCATAAATGACCCCATTGTAGAAACTACACCCCCCAAGTTACTCAAAACGGATTTTACAAACTTTGTTAACCCTTTTAGGTGTTCCACGAGAATTAAAGTAAAATAGAGATGATATTTCTAAATTTCACTTTTTGGGCAGATTTTCCATTTTAATCAATTTTTTTCTTTAACACGTTGAGGGTTAACAGCCAAACAAAACTCAATATTTATTATCCTGACTCTGCGGTTTACAGAAAATCCCCACATGTTGTCGTAAACTGATATAAGGGCACACGGCAGGGCGTAGAAGAAAAGGAGCCGTGAATGGTTTTCGGAAGGCAGATTTTGCTGGACTGGTTTTTAGATGCCATGTCCCATTTGAAGCCCCCCTGATGCACCCTTACAGTAGAAACTTCCAAAAAGTGACCCCATTTTGGAAACTAGGGGATAAGGTGCCAGTTTTTTGGGTACTATTGTGGGGTACATATGAATTTTATTGCTCTATATTATGTTTTTTGTGAGGCAACGTAACAAAAAAATGTCTGTTTTGGCAGCGTTTTTATTTTTCACAAGATTCAGCTGACAGGGTAGATCATGTGCTATTTTTGTAGAGCAGTTTGTTACGGACACAATTATATCAAATGTGTCTACTTTCTTTGTTTCAGTTTTACATAATAAAGCTTTTTTTTAATTTATTTTTTAATGTTTTTGTGAGGTGAGCGAAGCTGGCCCCCCTTCAATCAGCACAAACAAAAACTCTGGTGTGTTTCTTTAGTGCTACGTTTGTGCTGTTTTGTGCCGCAAAAATTAACATTTGTGCTGCTTTTATTTTAAAGATAATAGCAACTGTTTGTTTCTACATGATGACATCACCAGCCCCCCTACAACAGCAAAAAGACATGAAACTTGCTGGATGGTTAGTGCTACGTTTGTGCCGTTTAAATCTCCATTCTACCTCCTTTCGTTTTCGAGTTATTAACCATTTATTGAAAGGTCACCAAAGGTCACTCAGCCCCCCATCACAGCCAAAAAGACACAAAACCGGGCCAATTGGTTAGTGCTACGTTTGTGCTGGTTTGTACTGTAGAAATTAACATTTGTGCTGGTTTTATTTGTAAGATAATAGCAAAACCGGGCTGGTTGGTTAGTGCAGCATTTGTGCTGTAAAAATGATCATTTGTGCTGCTTAATTTTATGAACTCCATTAACAGGGCTGAAGCATACTAACTTTACACAGGAAGTAAGACAAGTTAATGTGGACTGGCATCACTTGAAGTAAGAATGATTATAGCTACAGCCCAAAAAATTAATACTATCAAGAAGTAGAATAGTAAAATGTGTCTCAAACATTTTTATTCTACAAATCATTTTACAAACTGAAGAACATAAAGTTTTCATGAAAATCAATGACAAATAAAGAACAAATAAACCCAAACATAGAGATATCCATATTAAGTCCTGATTTTTTTGCAGTCTTCATTAAACGGTAACTGCACTTGTCCATGGGAAGTCCATAAAAAAAGTTGATTATCTCAAGCTAAAACCTTTGCTACCTACGCTTAACAAATAGTAACTTGGAACTACAAGCAGCTAATATAAAATCATCAGCACTCCATACAGTGTACAGACCTTGAGTAAGGTTGGTGCTTGAAGTGACAACATGGATGGCGCTGTGTCCGTCAAACAGCCAACATTTGGGGGCCATACAGGGTCCCTTCTTCTGGGCGACATAGTGACCGTCACTATGTTGGCCAAAAGAAGGGACCCTGCATGGCCCCCAAATGTTGGCTGTTTGATGTATGTGTCAATTTAATAAAAAGTGCTTTACTTCTGGCACATATTATCCAGTGCTGGTGTCTTCTATTGCGGACTACAAGCAGCTACCTCTTGTGTACAGAACAGTATGGGGGCAGATCTTGGTATGTGAATTTACCACTGCCATACCATTTGTCAAATCATCATATTTTTCCCATGCGTAATCAGACCTTTTACAGTAGGCTATGTAATGGCCTAGAGAGCTTCTGGTAGCTGGTTGGCAAAATGCAACAACAGCTCTTAAAGTGAACCTGTTCTCAATTCAAGGTAGGCTCGAAATTCAGAGAGTTCGGCTTCAAGAAATCTTTCTTGTGAACCTCTGCTTCGTGTTTCACAAGCTGCCCAGAGTCCTATGTCAGTGTCAATCCAAAGGTGCTGTCCTGTTTTGAAGGTGTTTCCTACTGTACCATTACAAAGAACATTTCCAGAAACTGAAGGGTCAAAAAACTGCATTTCCATAGGTGTATGTTGCACATCATGGATGCGTGACAGGCATTTTGAAGGTGGTAAGTGAAATAAGTTAATGTGTTTGTTGACTGCATCTTGTAGAGCTGAAACTCTGGATTTTAATGTGTCTTGGTCAACTGATACACATGCAATATTTCCTGATGCTCCAACATGTCCTGAACATGTTTCTGAAGAACATTTGCTCTCAGCCACTATACTGGGCACTGTTGAGAACACATTTCAAATAATTGATGATATGTTGCACTCAGCTTTAACCAGCTGGAGTCCTGCTTTTATTTGTTCTGCTCCAAATATGTCCCTTTAGGATTTTACCTCTCAGCATGTAAATTTCTTTTTGTACACCTTTTTCTGCCATGGCTTTCACAAGCTGAAAACATTCTACATTGCTTATTTCTTGAGTCACATAATTACTGTAGGATGTGCTGTCACAAAAGGCACTACAAAGGCACTGACAAAATGCATCAAATGCACATGTGTTTGTGACTCTCACTGTGTGTCCGCACACCTTTACAGGTTGCAGGTCTCTGATATTGCCATTCCTTATTAAACCTATTTTTACCTTTTTCATTGAGACTGATGTGTCTGCATGCTATAATCATTCTTACTTCAAGTGATGCCAGTCCACATTAACTTGTCTTACTTCCTGTGTAAAGTTAGTATGCTTCAGCCCTGTTAATGGAGTTCATAAAATTAAGCAGCACAAATGATCATTTTTACAGCACAAATGCAGCACTAACCAACCAGCCCGGTTTTGCTATTATCTTACAAATACAACCAGCACAAATGTTAATTTCTACAGTACAAACCAGCACAAACGTAGCACTAACCAACCAGCCCAGTTTCGTGTCTTTTGGCTGTGATGGGGGGCTAGGTGACCTTTCAATAAATGGTTAATAACTCGAAAACGAAATTAGGTAGAATGTAGATTTAAATGGCACAAACCAGCACAAACGTAGCACTAACCAACCGGCCCAGTTTTGTGTCTTTTGGCTGTGATGGGGGGCTGGGTGACCTTTCAATAAATGGTTAATAACTCGAAAACGAAAGGAGGTAGAATGGATATTTAAACGGCACAAACGTAGCACTAACCAACCGGCCCGGTTTTGTGTCTTTTGGCTCTGATGGGGGGCTGGGTGACCTTTCAATAAATGGTTAATAACTCGAAAACGAAAGGAGGTAGAATGGAGATTTAAATGGCACAAACCAGCACAAACGTAGCACTAACCATCCAGCAAGTTTCATGTCTTTTTGCTGTTGTAGGAGGGCTGGTGATGTCACCATGTTGAAACAAACAGTTGCTATTATCTTTAAAATAAAAGCAGCACAAGTGTAAATTTTTGCGGCACAAAACAGCACAAACGTAGCACTAAAGAAACACACTGGAGTTTTTGTTTGTGCTGACTGAAGGGGGGCCAGCTTCGCTCACCTGCATTTTCTGAACGCCATATTTTTATTTTTTTTCTGCCGATAGTCTCGTGCAGGGCTCATTTTTTGCAGAAAGAGTTAGGTTTTTATTGGTACAATTTTTGGGTACATAGGATTTTTTGATCATTATAACACTTTATGGGGCAAGGTGACCAAAAAATTGGGTGTTATGAAACAGTTTTTAATTTATTTTTACAGCGTTCACCTGAGGGGTTAGGTCATGTGACATTTTTATATAGCAGATCGTTAAGGATGTGGAAATACCCAATATGTATACTTTTTTTATTTAAGTTTTACACAATAATATTTTCGAAACCAAAAAATAATGTTTTAGTGTCTCCATATTCTGAGAGCCATAGCTTTTTTATTTTTTAGGCCATTGTCGGGTCTCATTTTTTGCGGGAAGAGGTGACTGTTTCATTGGTACTATTTGGGGGGTCATTCATATTTACAGCGCTATGGAATGAATGGCACTTAAATAATAATACTCCTTTTTGATCGCCTGGTGTTGCACTTTTGTGACGTAAGGTTACAAAAATAGATTTTTTGGCACTTTTTTTTTTACGGCACTCACCTGAGGGGTTAGGTCATGTGATTTTTATAGAGCAGGTTGTTACGGGTGCGGCAATACCTAATATGTCTGTTTTTTATTTTTTTATTTAACTTTAGCACAAAAATAACAATTTTGAAGCAAAAAATAATATTTTTAGTGTCTCCATTGTTTGAGAGTCATTTTTATTTTTTTACTAGGCGTCTCAGGTAGGGTCTCATTTTTTGTGGGATGACGGGACCGTTTTATTGGTACCCTTTTGTGGGACATACGCCTTTTTGATCGCTTGGTGTTGCACTTTATGTGATGTAAGGTGACAAATATGGCTTTTTTGGGCCTTTTTTTACGGTGTTCATCTGAAGGGTTAGGTAATGTTATATTTTTATAGAGTAGGTTGTTATGGAGGCGTCGATACCTAATATATCAACTTTTTTAATTTATTTAACTTTAACACAATAATAGCATATTTGAAATAAAAAAAAATGATGTTTGAGTGAGTCCATGTTCTGAGAACTATATATTTTTTTTTTTTTGCAATTTTCTTATGTAGGGTCTCATTTTTTGCGGGATGAGGTGACTGTTTTATTGATTCCATTTTGTTTGACGTACGCCTTTTGATCGCTTGGTGTTGCACTTTTTGTGATGTAAGGTGACAAAAATCAAAAATGGCTTTCGGACGGGGTGGATCATGTGATATCTTTATAGAGTCGGTTGTTACGGACGTGGTGATACCTAATATGTCTATTTTTTATTTATTAATTTTTTTTATAGGAAAAGGCAATTTTATTTTTAATGAACTTTTTTTTTTTTTTACTTTTATTATTTTCAATTATTATATATATTTTTTTTATCAAGTCTCACTTGGATCTTGAAGATCCAGTGGGGCAGATGGATGTAGTATACTTTGCAATGCTCTTGCATTGCAAAGTATAGTACTATCAGGTTTCCTAAAAGCTGGCAACACAGGGCGCCTTTGAAAGGCCGGGGCCGCCGCCATCAAATACAGCAGGTGGACCGTATCGGGGAAAAAGGGACACAAATGGGGGCAGGGCCGGAAAGGAGGGGGTACAGCCAGCATGGAGGGACCACAGATGGGACAGATGCAGGGACAGAAGTGTGCAAGAGCGCATGGCAGGCGAATAGGTTAGCGACAAGGTGCAGGGGAGTTGGAGGGGAATCAACGGTCAGATTCATGCAGGGGGCGCAGATGGGGCCTACAGATCAGGGGGCACAGAGCATACACTACCTGATTTCAGGCTCCGATCTGCAGAATGCAGATCAAAGCCTAAAACAGGCCCTTTTACATTGCCACAATCTGATTGGTTAGTCTGCACAGACTAACCAATCGGGTCGATCTCCGGCAAGGGACCACTCTGATTGGTCCCTTGCCGGCATTACTGCACTGTATGCTGTCTGTGACAGCAGCAGTGCAGGGACAGAAGCTTTAATCCAAGCGTTTTGCAGCGTCTGGATTAAAGAGCTGCCATGACGTCTATACACGTGCTAGCTGCACGGGGCATGTGCAAATAGCATGTATATAGACGTATGGTAGTCGAAAAGGGGTTAAACATAAAATGAATGAACAGTTTTGTTCATGGTCTCTGTCCGTTTTATTACGTGCTCTTCTCCGCCACACTCACAATCCTGTTACCCATCCATTCAACTCTCTCCACATCAGCCCCTCTCCCCTTCCCATGTACAGCTCTCACATGCTTTATTCAGCTTTCTGATTCATCTCAACCCATCATGTCCCAGGGTAGAGAACAATAATCACTTTTACAAATCACACAACCATTTGCTCTCTCTTCATACTTATCCCCTGAAATTGGCGGCAAATCTCTCCATAACCACAGACCACCTTCTTCCCATTTCAACCCTTCTGGTATTTTCTGGACTACGCTTGCCTCCTCCTGCATTCACTCCACTAACTCTCTCCTTGATCTATTACAATATGTTTTTCACACCTGTGAGGCAATAACAGGCCCCATATATGAGGGAAGATATGTGTCTCCTAGGATGGTGCAGGAAACTTATTAGAGGAGATGTATTTTATGATTTGTTATGTTTTCACCGAAGACGTATCACCAAAGTGCCCAGCATTGGTGGAGTAAAAGCCAGTAGCTGGTGTGTCCGCTAGGATAGATGGCGGACGCTGTTGTTACTTAACATAGCTGGTTTCAGCTAATCCGGGCCTGGCTTTTATTGGGGTGCTGGGTGGGTGCTTATTCACCACAATCCACTCCAGGTTTTACAGGTGGCCATATCCACAGGTCTTATTTAAAAAAGTCAGCAGCAAAAAGCATGGTGTGTCTGTATGAGTGAGAGACTTACAGATCTCAGAGCGCAAGACGTGTGTGTGTGTATGTGAAGCAACACTGCCCTGAGTACCCGAGCCTGTATTACTTTGTTCTGGTGTTATGGACCGACTACTTGACCCGGTTGTACTACCCTGTAAATTGGCTGGAAATATCAAACTGGATTGAAATGACTTTCTTGTGTCCCTGCCTCGCCAACACTGGTCGTAGGAGCTTACCTCATTACACACTCTACAGAAACTGCCCTTACCAAAGTGACCAATGACCTCCTGACCGCTAAATGCAATGGTGACTAATCTTTAGTAATTCTCCTTGATCTCTCTGCAGAATTAGACACTGTATACCACCATTTACTCCTCCCGATGCTCCAACCCATAGGCCCTAAAGACACCATTCTCTTTTGGTTTTCTTCTCATCTCTGACTGTTCTTTCATTGCATCATTCACTGGCTTTGCCTACCCTCCTCTCCCTTTTTGCTGTTGGGGTTCCTCAGGGTTAAGTCCTTGGTCCTTTCCTCTTTTCTCTCTTCACATCCCCTATAGGACAGACTATCAGCAGATAGGCAGAATTCCTGCTGTCTCGGTATTGTTTGACACTGATCTGTCCTTTGTCCCCTATATTCAATCTGTTGCCAGCTCATCTCTAGAATCCAACCCTTTCTTACTGTGGAAACAACAACAACTCATTGCTGCCCTGAACCATTCCAGTCTTTATTACTGTAACACATTACTAAATGGCCTCCCCCTCACCAGACTCTCCCCTATCCAATATATCCTGAACGCTACAGCCAGGCTCATCTGTCTAATTTCTGCTCCGATGCTTCCGCCCTGTGCCAGTCATTGCACTGGTTGCCCATAGAGTACATAATTTAATTTAAACTTCTCACTCTCACCCACAAAAGTGCTCCACAGTGCTGCACCCCTACATATCCTCCCACATTTCTGTTTACTATCCTACCTGCGCTCTCCATTCAGCTAATGATATACGACTAACTTCCACTGCGATCCGAACCTCCGAAAGCAATTAGGTTAATTCACAACATCTACAGCAGAGATCATAAACCTTCGGCAGACCAGCTGGTGTGAAACCCCAACTCCCATCAAATGTACTCTGCTGTTCTTATAACTCCCATAGAGGTGAAAAGAGGATTCAGGGAGTTGAAGTTTCAGAACTATTGGAGTGCTGAACGTTGCTGATCCGTGATCTACAGTTTTCGGTGCTCCCTAAAAACACATCTTTTTAGGTTAACCTATAGCATTCCTTGATCTAACTTTTCCATTCACCCTCCCCCCACCACTCCTTTAGCATCATTCTTCTGAACATAAGCCATCAGAATCCACCACACTACAGATATCGGCTGGTGACGGACTCATGCAGCCTTATATCTACTCCCCTATTGTGTTTAAGCTGGCTGGAACATTGTACAAAACAAGCACTTTTTACCTTTTGTGTCACTCCCATCTCCTCCTAGATCGTAAGCTCTTGCAAGCAAGGCCCTTATTCCTCTTGTTTTAGTTATCGACCTGTTTGCTCCTATGTTATTTATAACTCTGTTTATACTTGAACCCCTTGATTGTAAAGTACTGCAGAATATGTTGAGGCTATATAAAATATAATTATTATTAGACACTACACCCTTAGACACTTACTTTATTCTGGAGAACAGCTGTAAGCTGCTGTTGAGGGGATGTAACCCCAGATCCACAGAGACACTGTAGTAGGGAAGTGAGTGCGGTTCCAGACAGCTGGCCAACCACTTGGGCGCATGGAGCAGCAAGGAAAGGCAGCATCTGGAAGAGATTGGTTGTAAGCCCATTTCCTTGAAACATGCAACTAGAAGTGCAAATTTGGAAATGTTTAAAAAAAGAATAGACACCTGATCTTGAACATCCTTTTTGATGAGAAAGGGCAAACTGTGGGCTGCAGTGGAAATTAAAGATGTGCACTCTTGCAAAGGAAGGAAAGGGAATATCCGAGCCACCAGGCGTTTTCCCTTTCGGATGCACATAATCTGAACAATCTGTTCTTCGGCTGCCCTGTGGGCAAAATTAAAAGTCAATGAACAAAAAGCAAAACTTGCATAATTTACCTACCTTATGTTTTCACAATTGCTTTTTTTTGTGTTTTTAGCTGCATTTTCTTTGTGATTTGTATGTGGATGGAAATATATAAAATGCACTAAAGCCAAAGCCTTTTTTTTATGGCATTTTATATTGCCATAGCGTGTGTTTACAGGGCAAAACAGCATGCTCAAGATTTTTTTTTCACTTAGGCATCTCTATAGAAGTTTAAAAAAAAAAAAAAAAAGACAAAAATGCCTGCTTATACTACAACAAAAAAAAGTTGACATTTCTATTTGGAATTTTGGGATTCTTGGCAGACTACAAGTAATAGAGAAAACTGACAAATAAAAGGATAGTTTAAAAAAAATCTGTTGTAAAGAAGCTGACATTTCTGCTTTAAGGAACCACACAGATAAGCGGGACACTGTTCCACTTTTTCCATCCATTAGATTTGAAAATTACAACAATACTGATGCAATAGCACTACATCTATTCCAAGCCCTTACACCATGTGCATAAAAATACTTTAAAAACTATAACTGTACTTACTCACATTTGCACGCTGACACAGACCACAATACCACCAAGATCGCTGGCTCAAATAAATGCTAATACTCCATACTGAGAAACTCTGTATGACATTAGTAGTACCAGAATAAAACACTAGTCGTAAGAGATTACCAGCATTACATAGTGGCTCAGTGGTTAGCACTGTTGCCTTGCGGTGTCCTGGGTTCAAATCCAACCAAGTACAATATCTGCATGGAGTTTGTATGTTTTCCCTATGTTTGTGTGGGTTTCCTCCCACACTGCAAAGACATACTGATAGGTACCGTAGATTGCTAATGTCTGTAAAACGCTGCGGAATATGTCAGCACTATATAAGGGAGTATAATAAAAAAAAATACTTTAGCAGCGTAATTCTCTAGTTCCTTGCTTCGGTCCCACAAGCGGTATTAGTCAATGTAAACTTTTTGTGGTGAAACTGCCAAATCGTTCCCCTGCTTAGTCTTCAGCTACACTCACCAAGTGGGAAGCCCCAGCTGGTGACTAGATCGCTAAGGTGGAAGCCCCCACTCCATAAAATCATAGTAACATAGTTTATATGGCTGACAAAAACAAACAAAAAAAATAAAATAAAAAATACGCCCGTCCAGTTAAGCTTGTTATCCTGAAAGTTGATCCAGAGGAAGGCAAAAAACCTCATGAGGTAGAAGCCAATTTTCCTCATTTTAGGGGAAAACCCTCCCTCCCAACTCTAATCAGGAAGTCAGAATAACTCCCTGGAACAACAACCTCTCCAGAAATGTAGTAACTGTAACCTGTAATATTACACTCCAGAAATACATCCAGGCCCCACCTGAACTTTTAGTGAATTTACCATCAACACCTTATCAGGCAGAGCGTTCCATAGTCTCACTGCTCTTACCGTAAAGAATCCTCTTCTATGTTTGTGTACAAACCTTCTTTCCTCCAGACGCAGAGGATGTCCCCTCATTACAGTTACAGTCCTGGGGATAAATAGATGATGGGATAGATCTCGGTACTGACCCCTGATATATTTATACATAGTAATTAGACCTCCACTCAGTCATCTTTTTTTCTAAAAAGTGAATAACCCTAATTATGATACTCTTTCTGGGTACTGTAGTCCACCCATTCCAGTTATTACTTTAGTTGCCCTCCTCTGAACCCTCTCTAGCTCTGCTAGGTTTTTTTTGTTCACAGGAGCCAAGAATTATACCCAATACTACATGTGTGGTCTGACTAGTGTTTCATCATTGTTTCACAATGAAATAAGATTCCAGTCTTTCTACATACTCCACCTTCTGTCCATTTCAATGATACCTGTCCTCCATAAAACAAAGTGTCAATTAAAATGCAGCTCAACTCCCTACTTTAATCCCAAGGACTATTTAAAGGGATTGTCACTAGGATTAACGATATGTAGATATTTATATGTGCCCATTAGTCTTCATGCAGTGTTTGCAATGATCCCTCTGTTTATGCTCTGTGTGCCTTATATTCCTATAAAAAGCGATGTTATTCATATGTAAATCACCTCTGTTAGGAGCCCAAGGGGTTGTCCCACGATTTCCTTGAGCCCAGCACAGTCTACTACTTAATTTATTCACTGCACTATCCTGACGTCATGAAATCTCTGCTCCATAGTCTCGCACAGGCGCAGTGGACACTGTAGTCTGCGCCCGTGCGGACTACTGGCACCGGCTTCAACTTGTCCACTGCGCAAGCGCCGGCTCCCTGCGCACCTGGATCGGACCGGAAAATACTTTCCTTCTCTGCGCAAGTCGGTCAAAATTGTCAAAGGAGAGATTGCTGCCAGAAGATTCCTCAGCCTAGGACCGTCTTGCGCAGAGAAAGTCTTTTCCGGTCCGATCAGGGTGCGCAGGGAGCCAGCGCATGCGTAGTGGACAAGTTGAAGCCGATGCCAGTAGTCCGCACGGGCACAGACTAGTGTCCACTGCACCTGTGCGAGACTACGGAGCAGAGATTACATGACGTCAGGATAGAGCAATGAATAAATTAAGTAGTAGGCGGTGCTGGGCTCCAGGAGATCGTGGGACAACCCCTTGGGCTCCTGACACAGGTGATTTACATATGAATAAGGCACACAGAGCATAAACAGAAGGACCATTGTAAACACTGCATGAAGACTAATGGGCACATATAAATATCTACATATCGTTAATCCTGGTGACAGAATCCCTTTAATTTGTGTGTGTGACATAGGTTTACCCGTTTAAAGGGAACCTGTCGTCAACTTTATGCTGCCCATACTAACAGCAGAATAAAGTAGAGACAGGTGATTTGATTTCAGCGGTCTGTCATTTAAGTTAAAAGTAAGTGGTTGCAGAGAACAAACATCACAATCATTGCAGACTGGGGGTGGAAAAGAGTCACGGCCACTTGAGAAGAGTCATGGTTATCCATGAATTCCTGCTCTCCCTGCCCACCTGCTGATGATTGATGGTCTTCTACCTAGTTTTCTACCTAGGAGAGAACTGCCAATCATCAGAAGATGGACAGGGAGAGCAGGAAATTATGAATAACCAGGACTCTTAAGCAGATTTAACTCTTTTCAAGGCCTGTGCTGCAATGATTATGAAACCAATTCTCAGCAACCAATTACTCATGAGTGACACACCCCTGAAATCAGCATTTCTGCAACTACTTTATGGTGCCTTAAGTGAGGTCAGCATAAAGTGGATGACAGGTTCCCTTTAAGGACACAGCCATTTTTCACAAACAAATTTTGCAAATGTGATGTGTTACTTAGGCTCCAATCAGACATCCGTAGAATGGGTCCGCATCCGTTCCGCAGGTGAGGACCCATTCATTCTCTATGGGGCCGGAAAAGATGCGGAGAGCACACTATGTGCTCTCCGCATCTGCATTTCCAGATCGCGGCCCCGATCTTCCGGTCCGCAGCTCCGCAAGAAAAATTATGATTACATTTACCAGTAATCTGATTTTTCAGACCCCACAACAGCACCAGAGAGAAGATCCGCCCCCAGGGACAGGAAACCTGCAGAATAAAAAGGTGGAGCATCAAGTCAAGTGCTGTATTTTTCGCCCTATAAGACGCACTTTTCTTCCCCCAAAAGTGGGGAAAAATAGCAGTGCGTCTTATGGGGCGAATGCTGCCGATTTTGCCGTATTTTCAATGATACACCCGCCGCGATGCCGCACGGCGGGTGTATCACCTGTGAGGGAGGAGGGGCTAGGGGCCGGCATCTGCATTTATAATGACAGCGGGGCCCGTGCAGTGACTGTATTCTACTACACGGGCCCCGCTCACTGTATAATCGTATCCGTATTCTGTAATAGTTAATTGTGTATATACCGGTAATCCCATAATCAGCGCTACTTACAACTACAAGCGCTCAGTAGGTAGCAGAGAGGAAGGAGGAGGCAGGCCGGGAGGGCTGCGCGTCACTCACTACGTCATGCGCCTGCACCGCCCACTTTATGAATGAAGCAGGCGGCGTGGGCGCATGACGTAGTGACTCACGCTGCCAGCGTCCGTCCTCCCGGCCTGCCTCCTCCCTCCTCTCTGCTACCTACCGAGCGCTTGTAGTTGTAAATAGCGCTGATTATGCGATTACCGGTATATATACATAATTAACTATTACAGAATACAGATACGATTATACAGTGAGCGGGGCCCGTGTAGTAGAATACAGTCACTGCACGGGCCCCGCTGTCATTATAAAAGTAGATGCGACCGCCACCCCTTGTATTGAGGGTCATTCACTACAGGGACACTTATGGAGGGGATCTGTGGATGACACATAGCATAAGATGCTATATATGTGTGTCATCCACAGATCCCCGTAACAGTGCCATCCAGAGACCCCAATAAGAGCCACCCACAGATCCCCCATAAGTGTCACCCACGGATCCCCATAACAGTGCGCCATCCACAGACCACAATTAGTTCAAAACCCACCAAAAGCACACCTATTGGTTCAAAATATATTTTTTCTATTTTCCTCCTCAAAAACCTTGGTGCGTCTTATGGGCCGGTGCGTCTTATAGGGCGAAAAATACGGTAACCAGAAACATCAGGGAGGGAATAAGGAAGGGTGCTGTCGTGGGGTCTGGAAAATCTGATTTACATCAGTGAGGGAATAAGGAAGGGTGCTGTCGTGGAGTCTGGAAAATCCGATTACCGGTAAGTGTAATAATTTTTCCCTTCCCCCACGACAGCACAACAGAGGATTTACAGGGCACCACTTTCAGAACTTCTTACCTTCAGAAGAACAGAGGCAGATTTTAGCTGGAGCCAATGAGATGGCCATTCCGTTCTATAGGCAGGGATCGATAGCATAGGGAGAGAATCAGGGAAAGGTCCCCCATCAGACATCTGCCCTATCCCGTATGGTGGAATACGAATGACTGCAGAGTTTACACTGCCTTTCTTTTGATTTAATATTTCTTTTTTGTTTTGCATATTTTGTGTTGGGCAATTTTAGCGCTTTGAATAAAAGCTACGTTTTAATTAGGGTGGTACTCTGTGAATACTCTATACTTGACTTTATACTGCCTTGGCATACTGACCCTCCGACGGGCTACTGTCTTAGCTGTGATTCCAGAAGAGATGTAAGCCAGAGAAAAAAAATGACCTAAGCTATCTGGCTAGTGAACTCTTCGAGGCCGCCTTACCCTTATTTATGCCAAAAAGGAAACAAAAAGCGTGAAGGACTTCTCCAATCCTTAGTTACCCCTAGGTAACGTATAAGGCAACTCAGAAAATTCCGGACAGTGGCAACTTATTCCTTTAGATTCCCGTTGCTTGAAAAGTAACGAAAGGTAAGGATACCCAGATGGAAGTATACGGAATCTAAAAGCTAACTAGAGGTCCGAACCTAAAGAAAAAAGGGTCTGATCCCCCAGACGGGCACAGGCCACAAAGGCGGCCCCCCCAGATGGGCACAGGCCAGAGGATAGATCATCAGTTTAAACAAAGTGCAGAACCCCTTTAAAGTCTGCTTTGGGGCCCATCATTTTCTTGCTCTGTAGCCTTGTCCTTGGGCACTTTTATTTTAGTAGTACAGTATTTGAGCGCATTGGGCAGCAGTAGCAATACAATAATATGAGCACAAGGGGCAGCAGTGGGCATGGTATTGGTGGAAGCTACAGGATGGTAGTGTTAGAGGGCAGCCTGCTAGGGGTTTTCTTTGCTATAGAGGATGGGGATGGACTGCAGAAGCATTGAATCAAAGTCAGAGGTGTAACCTGAATCCCCTGGGTCTTAATACTCTTTTGCAGGATAACACCTCTATTATTTGAAAATGCCATCAATTCCATGCTGCTGTACATCACGAGGGGGTTATACATATAATATGAAAATACAATGAACAAGAAACAATGAACAGACTGGTACAGAAGGGGAGAGGACACGGCTCACAAGAGCTTACAATCTGCAAGGAAAGGGGGAATAACACAGTAAAGGCTTCTCATTTGGCTGTGTTGCCAGCATGTTTATAGCAGGTGGTAGGCTTTTCTGAAGACGTGGGTTTTCAGGTTACTTTTGAAAGTTTAGATGTTGGAGGGGGGAGGGGTCTGATGTACTGGGGTAACGAGTTCCAAAGCAGGTGAAAGGCACGTGGGAAATCTTGTGGTCAATTGTGTGAACAACAGAGAAGTAGAACCTGTGAGGATCAGAGATTACATTTGGGGATATATCGAGAAAGCAGGTCAGAGATGTTAAGGAGGGGACAAGTTGTGGACTGGCTTATATGTACTTGTTAGTATTTTAAACTGAATTCTCTGGACACTGGGGAGCTAGTGAAGGGATTGGCAGAGCGGGGAGGCAAAGGAGAAACGAGGGGAGTGGTGGATTAACCAGACAAAGGAGTTGAGATTAGATTGGAGCGGAGCAAAACTGCTAAATGGGAGGCCACAGAGCAGAATATTGCAGTAGCCCAGGTGGGAGATGACGAGGGCTTGCACTAGCATTTTCATTTTAGCTGACTCGGGTGAGGAAGGAGCAAATACAAGAGATGTTCTTAACTTTAAATCAGCAGGTGGAGGTGAGCGTTTGGATGTGTGGCTTAAAAGACAGGGCAGAATCAAAATGTTATCCCCAGGCAGTGGACCAGCAAGACTGGAGAAGGCGTTGTGCCATCCCCAGGCAGTGGACCAGCAAGACTGGAGAAGGCGTTGTGCCATTAACTGTAATAGATAGGTCAGGTAGGGGGGCAGAGTGACATGGGAAAGGACAAGGATTTCAGTTTCCTCCATGTTAAGTTTTAGGAAGCTGGAGGAGAAGGAGGATATAGCTGACAGACATGGTGGGATTCTGGATAGTAAAGAAGTGACATCTGGGCCAGAGAGGTAGATTTCAAAATAATCAGCAGAGGTGGTATTTGAAGCCAGGGGACTCTGATGATCTGCCCCAGGCTAAATGTATAACTGGAGAAAATTAGGGAAACCAGAATAGAGCTTTGAGGGACTCCAACTAAAAGGGGGTGTGATGAGGAGGTGGTGTATCAATAGAAAACGTTGAAGGTTGTTGGTTAAGTTCGAGATGATCCACAAAAGGGCCTGGTCTTTGAAGCAGAGGGAAGAGAGGGTTTGTAGCAGGAGAGAGTGGTCGACCGTATTGTATCGTATAGAAATAGGACAGGTAAAGGAGGAGGAGCACAGAGTAATGTTTATGATGTTTAGCTTTGGAAGATAGCAGATCGTCGGCGACTTTGGTTAGGGCAGGTTCAGTGGAGCGATTAGGTCTGAAGTCGATTTGCAGCTGATCAAAAACTGAGTGGGATGAGAGGTGGGGGGGGGGGGGGGGACAGTTCAAGATAGACAAGTTGTTCTACGAGTTTTGATGTGATGGGGTGATAGCTGGCTAAAGAGCATGGGTCCAGGGAGGGCTTGAGTATGGGTGCAAGGGTTGCATGTTTAAAAGAGGTTAGCAATAGGTTGAAGAGGTGGGTTAGGGCAGATATAACTATAGTGGCAAGGGCACATGTTGTGAGATGGACATTAAGGTGGAAAGCTTTTCTGTTGTGACAGTGGTGAACTGGTTTATGTAGGAAGAGCACTGGGCAGCTGTGTAGGGGGATGGTGGGATTGTTTGGAGCTGTTACGGATTTAGTTAATTTTATCTTTGAAATATGAGGCAAGGTCTTCAGATAATGATAACTTTTCCTCAGAACAGGTCATCATTATCACATCAGTGGGGGGTCCAAGTCCCAGGATCCCCACCGATTGGCTTTTTCAGAGAACTGATGTGCTCACTGAAGTTTTGGTGAGTGAAGCAGGCTCCTGGCAGATTTCCAAGGACCGCACCATACATTGTATAGTGGCAGAACAGCAACTAGGCCATGTGACTGATGTACAGTAATGTCACTGGCCTAGGAAGAGGCTGCGGCACTCAAGGCGTCTTCTAACAGCTGATCGGAGGGGGTCACGTGTTGTCTATGAAAGGAGCTATCTAAATGACTTCTCGTTATGGTTCCTTATGGAAACTATAAAAAATAAATAAAAGTTTTTTAAAATAGCCAATTCATTCTTTTATTATTGCTTCTCCTTCCACAATTTTTTTTTAAAAAAGTGATCAAAAAAGTCACCAACCCCCCAAACTGATATCAATGAAAAGTACAGATTGTACTGCAAAAAAACACAGCTCCATACACATAACTACTAAAATGTTATAAGGGTCAGAATATCTTGATTAAAAAAAAAGTTTTTATTTTTGTTTTCGGTATAAAAACCACCATATTTTCAACCCCATTAAAACGCACCTAGGTTTTATAGGAGGATAATAAGAAAAAAAAAGTTTTTCAGACCTCAGCTCAGAGCCCAAGACTAATGTAACAAATGAAAATCAGACATCATATAGTAACAAAGTTACAACCAGCCCTGTACCTCGCATGGATCCAGATATTTCCCCATATATTGCTCTACTAGACTTATATAAAGCTGAAAGCTCAAGGGGAGTGTATTTTCTGCTGCAGCTTTGGGGGCGTGTCTCAGTTCTTCCTATCACAGCTCAGGAAGCATTTGAACAATGAAACTGAGCATGTGCTCAGTGAGCAGATCAAAGACTTAAGAAAAGGAAAAAAAAATAAACAGCAGGTGGCGCTATACAGATACATTTTACTGAATAACTCAGTAGCTTCGCTAAATTTTGAATTACATGCAATTACTAAAGTATTTAGACCAGGTGCTGGTATGAAAACTGTAGAATATTTTTTTGTGGGTCAACCCCTTTTCAGACACTCAGATCAGACAAAAACAATAAATCAACTTAACTCTCCTACTACAGACACCACTGCAGCTCCAGGGATCAAGCACCTGCTCTTTTTGCTGCGTGCTGTCCAATGACCCTGATAGAGGTGTGGATATCATTCTTTTTTTTGAAACAATTCGTTTTTATTAAACTATTATTTGCAGAATACCATAAAACAATACAGTACATTTTCCTCAGTACATCCACCACGTGGAATCAGTATACAGCATTGCCGGCAGAAATACCAACACACATTAATAACAGGCGTCAGTACGTAGCTGGCACACATGTAGATTCAAGTATTGAGACAAATATTTTATGAGACCTAACAGACCCTAAACACCTCCCAACCTCCCATCCCCCCTCCACCCCACCCTTCCCTAACCCCCCCCCCCCCCAACAGACCAGTCCTGAACCCTCAAGGGCCTATATAACCACGTGAGTATGCGATAACCAGTCACTCCATAGTTTATCAAACTTCTGAGGACACCCTCTCTTCACATACACCCCTTTTTCCAATATCAGCATGTCATGCACCTTCCTCTCAAACTCAACCAATGTAGGCGGACTTCCCTGGATCCACCTCATCGCCACCAACTTCCTGGCCACATACAACAATCTTCCCACTGCTACCTTAACCGATTCAGTCCCTCCAAGCTCCGACACATACCCCAATACACACACCTTGGGATCATTTTGAATTTGTAAAGTCATTTTACTGTTAATCATATTCCTTACAGCATCCCAATAATTCCCAATTACTGGACAAGCCCACAGCATATGCAACAGATCTGCACCATCATCCATACACTTTGGACACTTGTCATCCATTCTTACTCCAACCTTTTTTAGGAACACCGGTGTTTTGTATACTCTGTGTATGATAAACAGTTGGGACAATTTACCTTGTTCACTCAAGGACACCCTGGGGACTCCTTCCAGTATATCCACCCACTCATCCTTAGATATACCTCCCAAGTCAGCCTCCCATTTCTTCATTCTCAAGAGCGGAAACCCCTCTAAGAATTTATCAAGTAAAAGAGCGTACACCTGAGATATCAGCCCTCTTTCCCCCCCCCCCCCTGTCGGGAGAACAAGCTTATGAACCGTCTCCATTGGGGCTATCACACAACCTTTTCGCTGCGTGACTTCCAGGGCATGCCTCAATTGAAGATACTTCTAAAACCATCCCCTAGGGAAATTAAATTCTTGCTGCAGGTTCTGAAACGACTTACATACCTTACCCTCCATCAATTGGCCAATTCTCATCACTCCATGAGATTCCCAGTTCCGAAGTCCTGACATGGCAAAAAATTCAGGCAACAGGTGATTGTTCCTAATAGGGGAAAGCTCACTGACTCCACCTACACCTCTCAGTTGTTTCACCCTTGCCTAAACTTTTTTCATAAGTTCAATAAGAGGGAGTTTTCCCCTCCCAGCATGCATACCTGCCCCCTCCAGAATACCCATGAGGTCTCGACTACCCAACCAATGCTGCAATATCTGCCCTGTCATATCCGACACTTGGAAGCTAATCCAACCCTTGAAGTGCTGACATTGGGATGCTAAAAAGTAAATCCATGCATTAGGAACAGCCAGACCCCCTTCAGACTTAGGGTACTGCAATGTCTCTAGTTTAATCCTAGCCTGGCCATACTTCCAAATAAGATTCCTAAATATAGAGTGAATTTTCTTAAATCTGTCCAGGGTTATCCACACGGGAGCATTGTTCAGCACATAGAGCAACTGAGGCATCATAACCATTTTTAAAAGGTTCACTCTACCCACCACTGAAAGAAAGAGCCTACACCATGACCTCACCTTTAGCCTAAAAGCAGCCAGCATCGGAGACAAATTAAGGTCCTCAAAATCCGACACTCTAGGTGTTATATACAGTCCCAAGTATTTAAATTTATCCACCCAAGGAACCAAACTATCTACCGGTCTACCCGACAGGGCCTGCCCATCAATTGGCATCAGAGAGGACTTTTGCCAATTTATCCGAAGCCCAGAGAAGCCCCCAAATCTGTCAATCAAAGCCATGGCCGCATCCAGGGATGTCCCAGTATCGCCCAAAAAAAGCAGAGTATCATCCGCGTACATAGCCACTTTATTGTGCACCCCACCATATCTAAACCCCTCTATCGTTGTTGATAAGCGGATATAAGCCGCAAGCGGCTCTATTGCAAGAGCAAACAACAAGGGCGACAATGGGCATCCCTGTCTGGTGCCCCTAGCCAGAGCGAAACAGTCCGTCAACCCTCCATTAGCTCTGATTCTCGCCTTGGGGTTAGAATACAGGACCTTCACCCACTGAATAAACCGTGGCCCAAATCCCATGATTCTCAAGACCCCCCACAAGTAGCTCCACTCCACACTATCGAACGCCTTGGCGGCGTCAAGAGCAAGCAAGGCCCTGTCCCCACAATTATCCGCCGGAATACTCAAGCTAGCGTATAGCCTACGAAGATTAATAGCCGTCGACTTCCCAGGCATAAAACCCGTTTGATCCGGGTGCACAATGGTCAGAATCACCCTGGACAGCCTGTTCGCCAACACCTTCGCCAGGAGCTTAACATCAGCTGTGAGAAGCGATATTGGCCTGTAAGAATCCGGCATTTTATTATCCTTCCCAGGTTTAGGTAGAACCACGATTATAGCTTCCTGCATTGAACGTGGTAGCGAACCCGCCTCCAAAGAGTGCTCAAGCACCTTGAGTAATTCCGGAAGCAATATCCCCTGCAGCTTTTTATACACCTCTACAGGTAGGCCGTCCGCTCCAGGCGCCTTACCATTTGCCATACCCCCAAGCGCAGCTTCCAGCTCCTCAAGAGCAATCGGCTCCTCCAGCCTTTCTCTATCCTCCTCCGACAGCCCCGACAACTGTGCCCCCACCAGGAAGTCATTCAGCGCCTCCTCCGAACTAGAGCCGGTGGAAGCGTATAGAGAGGTATAAAAACTTTTTAAAATTCCCAGTATTCCTTTTGTGTCCTGCCTACTATTCCCCATGTCATCTCTCAATTCCTGAATAAAAGAGGATCCTCTCTGGGCCCGAGAAACCACCGACAACAGATGCCCCACCTTTTCACCCTCTTCAAAGGATCTCTGCCGATAGAAACTGCTCTTTCTTTCTGCGGCCTGCACTAAATGACACCTCAGCTGCTCCTGAGCTACCGCCAGCGCTTCACTATTAACTAGGGTGGGGAGTCTACCAAACTCTCTCTCAGCCTCAGCCACTAATACATGCGCCTTAACATCCGCTTCCCTAGATCTAGATTTATGCTTGCTAATTTCTTTCATCAAAACTCCCCTCAAGAATGCTTTCATGGCATCCCAGACCCCCGGTATCGAAGCCGTCCCAGTATTGATCGCAAAGAATTCCCTAAGCTCCAGAGAAACCCCAGATAAGTCTCCCAACACATTCAGCCAATGCGAGTTACACTTCCACAGCCTAGGTCCCTGCCTGAGCACCCCCAGGCACAAGTCAATCTGCACCAGAGAGTGGTCAGACAACGACCGAGGATGATAGATAACGTCCCTCACCAGTGGCAGCATAATATCATTAACAAGGGCCAGATCAATACGCAATAGCGAGTGATGCGCGGCTGACCTGCACGAGAATTCACGCTTATCCGGGTTACGCAATCTCCATACATCATGTACTCCTACTTCACCCATAATATTCCTGAGGGCCACACTCCCCGGTGATCCACCCGGTCCTTCCACCCTACATCTATCCAGGGAGTCATTCAGCGTGCAATTGAAGTCCCCAACCAGTAGCCACGGCAACCCAGGGAAGTCCGCCACAAAGTCCATAATCTCTCTCATCAATGGGGATGCAAATGGCGGGGGCACATACACAGACACCAGCACCACCTGTATTCCATCCACCTTACACACTACACAAACATACCTACCATCCGCATCCACACAGTCTCGCACATGCTCATACCTAATGCTACTGTGCACAATCATGCTCACACCTCTAGAGTGAGAGGAACGAGTGGAATGTAGCGCATAGGACACCCAATTTTTACTCATCCAATGTAGATTATCACCAATCAGATGCGTTTCCTGGAGACAACATATAGCCGGCTGAACCCGTCCTAAGTACTGAAAAACACACTGCCTCTTTCTTGCATCCGCCATTCCTCTCACATTCCAACTCAAAACTCTAATCCCCTGTGACATGATAGAATTTCAAACCATACTTGAATCTCACATCCCACTCATACTCCTTCTGCTCATAGTTCAGGACTGTAACCCTTCCCCCCAACTGCCCCCCTACCCTCCCACCCCCCTCCCTCCCTCCCACAATCAGATCGCTGTAACCAGGGATCGCTATCCCTTTTACATCAACCTCACACTTTAAAACAGGGCAATCCGAGAGCGCCTTGTCCCCCATCATATAGTAGTCATAACAAATTATAACACAACTCCTCACGTAGAGAATCCTCCCCACATCTGAGAAAAACATTTTCTCCCTTCTCAGCCTCCTACTCCCTCCACAGGATCAACCTATTGGTAGCATTGCAGAATACACTCCTTAACTGGTGCAACATTAAAACAACCCCAGAGTGCAAATGCGTATATCAAGTAAACATAAAAGCCATATCTACGCCTCCTTCAAGTGTCCAAGGCCCCACTTCTCAATTGTCGTTCGTGGACGTCCAGCCACTGCGCGGCCTCCTCCGGATCTTCAAAAAATCTGGTGGATCCTAGGGCCACCACACGCAGCTTAGCAGGGAACAGCATGGCGTACTGAACTTGTAATCCTCTCAGCCGTTTCTTGATGTCCAGGAACCTACTTCTCCTCCGCTGCACTTCATTGGAATAATCCGGGAATATAGACACTTTAACCCCATTCAGGACCATCTCCTCATTGTCCCTTGATTGCCGCAGGATAGTATCCCGGTGTTTAAAATGCAGGATCTTCGCCAGTATAGGACGGGGAGGCCTACCCGGCGGAAGCGGCCGCATGGGGACTCTGTGCGCCCGCTCCACCGCATACAGGGAAGATAAACCTTTATCTTTAAATAGCTGACGCAACCAGTTTTCCACAAACTCAGTGGCATTATCCCCCTCCGTTTTCTCAGGCATTCCCACGATCCGCAGGTTGTTCCTTCTGGACCTGTTCTCCAAATCATCCGTTTTGGCATATAGAGCAGCTATGTCTTTAGCAGTCGTTTTCGCCGCCATTTGCAAAGGCTGAATGTCATCCTCTATGGTGGACACCCTCTTCTCCAAATCAGAGGTGCGCTCAGAAATCTTGTGCAGGTCGTGCCTAATGATAGACACATCCGACCTCAGGCTGCCAACTTGTACTGTCAGCACCTTCAATGTGCTGTTACAGCTGGCCACAGCAGCCATGATATCTTTTAATGTAGGTTCCTCAGTGGCCGCAGCTTTAGGGCCTGCCGCGCTTTTAGCTGGACGTGCAGGGGTCAATGGCGGCCAGTCCACTGCATCCAGGGCCTCTCCATCAACGGATCCATCCTCCTGTTCAGAGGAGGTATGCGTGTCTGCCTCCTTTCCCTCGGCTCCCTCGCCCACACCGCAGTCTGTGCGAGCGAACCTGCTCAGCTTTGCGGCCGCACTCTGGCTCAATTTCGGCTGTAAGGCCGGCCCCTCTTCTTCCTCGGCGCCATGCTGGCTCACCTCGGGCACGTCGGATCGCGGCCCCTTGCTGGACTTCCTCGGCATGTCTCTGCACACAGGATCGGCACCGCACCCTCCGGTCTCCTCTCACCCACCAGGTAAAGCAAAACGGCAATGCAGGGGCTGCTACCACGTTATTTATCAGGATGCTTGCAGGAGCTAGGAGCGGTGCGACTTACTCCATGCGCTCCGAGGCCACACCCCGTGGATATCATTCTTGATCAACTAAGATGGCCCCCATATCCTCCAGCTCTCAGCTAACGCCTTATTCACTCAAGTTCCAAGAGGACCCTCCTCCCTGAGGTGTCATATGACATATGCTGTACTGCTGTTAGTGTAAAGCCATTACAATATGGCGCATGCACTTAGATGTTTACATAGTTAGCATACCAGAGTTAGTAAAACAATTTACAATACGCAGTTGCCAAGTGTTATCTCTTTTCTTATTTTTGTATTCTAGCCAATGAAACAATGCCACGAGACTCAGGGGGGCGATGCCCCTCTTATGTACTTATAAACTGCTTAACTTCCTGTAATAAAGGAGAACTGCTTTGACCCTTACCTGGTGTCAGTGCTGTTTCTTCCATGCATGTAAAATCCTAGGATTAAGACTAATTTGGAACAGTAGAGCAAACGTAATAAGCCCTGATTGAGGGCATCTTTAACAGTGTGGTGCCCAACATGGGGCTCGAGAGAAGGCAAAGGTTTGGAATCCCAGAGCACGGTGGTTGACATTTGAGGACGGGGACTGCAGCCCCAGAGACAAGGTAAGAAAAGTGGTTCTCTTGCCTGCCTCTTGTACCCCACTGTGCTGATCTGGCAATACTAAGTACCAGCTTCGGCTGATGTTGAAATCTCGAGTCACTAGAACCTTAGACTTAGAAAAAAAGATTTACTCTACTGTGGGTACTTCTTTTCTGTGTTTGTGTCCAGCGCCTCCTCAGCTAGCACGTAAGCAGAGCAAGAAAGATCCCCTGCCAGGGGGAGAGGGGGGCGCTGGGGGCTACTGCAGATTTCTGCATGACCTGGACCAGGGCATCTTTACAGATCACCCCTTAAGAGGTGGTAGCCTAGGGGGACTATAGTAGATTTCTGTAAGAAAGACCAGAGGAGACGGCAGGTGATTTGATTCCCGGCTGGCAGACTATACGTGGGAGCCAGGGAAAAATATACTGCACAGGGGTGAGCTCTGCTTGGTGGTAAGATGTAGGAGGTGCCTGTTTTTTTTGTCTAGTTTGTGTCCAAGTGAGTAAATTCATGGGACAGTCCCCTTCCCTGCCTGAGGGTGAGTATACTGCCCCTCCGTTGGTAGCCTGAGCAGAAGGAAGTAAGTTGGTGCCCTGATGGTGTGTCTCCCCAGAGAGGAAGGACTGTCAGAGTTGAGTCCGGTTGTGGTCCTCAGGGAGCGTCGTATCTTGTCTGTCTGTGTACCGTGTCTCTGTTGCCTGGTGAATATACCGCCCTGCAGCTGGTGGCTGAGATGTATGAAAGCAGGGGCCGCAGCTGTGAGGGGAGTGACGTCACGATATTGGAATGTGTGATAGCGAGTACAATGTCTGCAATACTAACAAGGCAATGTGTGTGAGATACTGAGTGTGCATGTATGAAGCTCCAGAAAATGTTATTTGTTAACCCCTTAAGGACTCGGGCGTATTCCACCTTATGGACTTGGCATTTTAAGTGCTGATAACTTTAAAACGCTTATCCAGGCCATTCTGAGATAGTTTTTTCGTCACATATTGTACTTCATGACGCTGGTGAAATGAAGTAAAAAAATAAATCATTTTTATTTATAAAAAATTGCAAATTTAACATAAAATTGAAAAAAAGTGCAAATTTCTAAGTTTCATTTTCTACTTCTATAATACATAGTAATACCTGCATACCCATATGTCTACTTCATGTTTGGATCATTTTGGGAATGACATTACATTTTTTGGGGATGTTACAAGGCTTAGAAGTTTAGAAGCAAATCTTGAAATGTTTCAGAAATTTTCAAAAACCCAATTTTTAGGGACCAGTTCAGGTCTGAAGTCACTTTGCGAGGCTTACATAATAGAAACCACCCACCACACCCTCAAGGTATTTAAAACTGATTTTACAAACTTTGTTAACCCTTTAGGTGTTCCACAAGAATTAATGGAAAATAGAGATACAATTTCAAAATTTCACTTTTTTGGCAGATTTTCCATTTTAATATTTTTTTTCCAGTTATAAAGCAAGGGTTAACAGCCAAACTAAACTCAATATATATGGCCCTAATTCTGCAGTTTACAGAAACACCCCATATGTGGTCGTAAACTACCGTACGGGCACACGGCAGGGCACAGAAGGAAAGGAATGCCATTTATTCAAGTTTTACACAATGATTTCTTTTTTGAAGCCAAAAATAAATAAAAAATAAATCATGTTTTAGTGTTTCCATAGTCTGAGAGTCATAATTTTTTCAGTTTTTGGGCGATTACCTTGGGTAGGGTATGATTTTTGCGGGATGAGATGACGTTTTATTGGCACTATTTGGGGTGCGTGTGACTTTTTGATCGCTTGCCATTACACTTTTTGTGATGTAAGGTGACAAAACATGATTTAGCACAGTTTTTATTTTTAAAATTTTACGGTGTTCATCTGAGGGGTTAGGTCATGTGATATTTTTATAGAGCCGGTCGATAGGGACACGGCGATACCAAATATGTATACTTTTATTTATGTGGAATAACAGCTTTTAAAAAAAAAAAAAAAAAAAAAAAAGATGCTTTAGTGTCTCCATATTCTGAGCCACAGTTTTTTTTTTTTTTTTGGCCGATTTTCTCAGGTAGCAGCTCATTTTTTGCGAGATGAGGTGACCGTTAGATTGGTACTATTTTGGTGGGCAATTGCCTTTTTGATCACTTGCTGTTGTACTTTTAGTGATGTAAGGTGACAAAAAATGGTTCATTTAGCACAGTTTTTAATTTTTTACGGTGTTCATCTGAGGGGTTAGGTCAAGTGATATGTTTATATAGCCGGTCGATACGGACGTGGCGATACCTAATATGTATACTTTATTTGGGGAAAATTGCGTTTTTATTTATTTTTACTTGAAACTTTTTTTTTTGGGGGGGGGGGTAACTTTTTTTTTCACTTTATTTTTTTGTCCCACTTTGGGACTTGAACTTTTGGGGGTCTAATCCTTTGCAATGCATTCCAATACTTCTGTATTGGAATGCATTGGCTGTATGAGTAATACTGTGTGTATTACTCATACAGCTTCCAGGCTACGAGATCCAGGGGGCTGGATCTCACAGGCTCTTCACCGGAAGGCAGCGCGCTGCCTTCCATGCCATCGGGTGCCCCCCACAGCCCCATGGAGACCCGATGGAACCGCCGACTACAGCCGCCCGCACAATAAAAAGCGCAGCTCTGAATTGACCTGCGGTTTGCGGCGATCGCCGACATGGGGGCATCATGGGTCCTTAAGGACTCGGGATCCATGCTGTACAGGTACGTCATGGGTCTCTAAGGGGTTAATAATTTCAAAGACTTGTGTGTTAATGTATGGGAAATGTTTATTTATGTCCGTCTGTTTCTATGTGATGTGATGAGGCCAAATTAAGAATTAAATCAAGAATGAAAAAAAAAAAATCTAAGGAGAGACATAGGGAGGTGGGTGCTCTGGTTTTAGGCAAAAAAAAAAAAAAAAAAAAGGAGTGAAATTATTAAAGTTTCTCACAGGAGTGAAGACAGGACATGCGGCCTTGAATTTAGAACATTCTATTTTAGATATTATGAAAAATAATGCAGGCATCAGCATGAAAATAATTAAGTACAAGGAATTAGGCTGGACAGAAATGCATGATGAACAAGCAAGTAATTATTTTTACACGCCCACCGATACTACCCTCCAAAATGGCGCTGAGAGACCCTGCAGCGCCACCAGCAGCCATCTTAACTGAGGTAACTTCTTCACCAGCGGCCATCTTAACTAATGCAATTTCCGGCCTGGCTGCCATCTTAACTGAGGGAACTTCACTCCCTGCCCAGTTGGGGGTTTCAGTGATGTAAAAGATAAATATGCGGATCAAAACAACGGCCGTGTGCATGAGGCCTAAAAGGTAGTATGATATGCAAAACATGTGTTATATTAAATCAACTTTGATCTATGGAATCCCTTCTTTTGTTAGCTTGGTGACGACTTTTCTGTGATGCTCGACTACCCTCAACAAGAATTGTTTTTGTTATTCGTCCCTTACCGATTCATTAAACTTTATCAGAGCAATTCCTCTTTCTGCGGTATCATTGACCACCTTAAGAGCGTTCACATGGCTACTTAGAGAATAACTGCAGTATTCTGTCACATCGTGGATCCCAAACAATTCAAAGAACATCTTTGTTTTATTAGTAACAAAATAGCTCAGGTCTTTTCCTTCAAAAACTAGGTTTTTACCCTCTAATCATTTAATTTCCTTTTTCTTTGCAGGTTTGGTTTCAAATTTTTTTGTCATATTTTCCTTGACAACTTGAGTAATACGTTCGGCCAAAAAAGCCAATCCTACGTTTTTTTCTGACCGATACCAAAAGGTGTCTCTTAGCAACTGTGAGCGTACTTTTTGACGTCTGCATCTGGGCAAGTGCTCAGAAGCTGTAGCATATCCAAGTCAGTCTTTGGAGCCCATCGACTTACAATTGCCTTGTGAAAAAAGGTAACATATGAGGCTGACAAAATGTGCAACACGTTTCATTCCTTTCAATTCTCGTTGAGGAATATTCAACTGTTTAGTGAAGAGGACAATTTTAAGGGCATATATTGCCTTTGCCATCCACCTTGCTTGATGCAGAGCCCCTGGGAGCCTGAAACTGAAGTCGTTTTCAGACCAACCTCCTAGGTACAGGAGTGAGTACTAATAAAAGTGATCAATGTGTGCAACCCCTAAATATTATCCAATCTTCTTGAAATTTGGCATATATATCTTACATCACGGAGACTCGGGGCGTAAGCAAAGTCATATGAAAATCACATCTTTGGAAAAATGAAACAACCTACTCCCCAGCAGTCATCTTAGTCACTAGTATTTTTTCCTGAGACTGCTACAATCACGAAAAAATACACATAGATCTAAGTAGCACTACATACTGAACTCAGTATGTGAAGGATATACACATATATATATATATATATATATATATAATTTGTTATTACTTGTAGTATTGTTTCATTGTAATTAGATGAAATGTCTTAACTTCTGTTTTTGTTTCCTTTACTAGGATTAAGTCAGCACTTGGGGGCAACTTCGTCTAGATTCATAACAAGTTGTTGTGGTTGGAGCAGATGTTCAGGACTCCGGGTCAAGTGAAGTACGCGGCCCTAGGGGTCCTGTCCATCTGCTATAATCACAAAATGAAGGGGATTGTGATGGAAATGGTCAACTATGGTAAACAGAATCCAGAGTAGTGAGAAAAAGTATGTAGGGAAATAAAGGATGGCTTAAAGATAACAAGCTCACAGAACATTACAAAACATAATATTGCATTCTGAAGGAAATGGAACCACATAGTACTCGCCATATTCAAGACAACATGTATATTATCCTTAGTTTCTTTGAAATACAATTCTGTAAAACATTTCTGTCATGTACCAGTAACGCTAGCTCTAGCGTGCTGAAACGTGTCAGACTTGAATATTGCCATATGTAAAATAAAAAACTCATCAAAATTAAAACCCCGATGCTGTAGTTGTATTCATTACTATAAACGGGGTTGGAACCCTACTTACAGAAAATCCTACAGAGTGCGACAAAGATTAAAAGCTCACAGAACAGGCAGAATTCTGGCTGTGAGTAGTGAGGAAAGAGTATAGAGGAGGTGTAGAGAGACAGAGAAAGTGGGAAGTATTATTATGAATGTTATCATGACAATGTTAAACCACCTCCGCCACAGAGAAAGGAAAAAGTAAGTCTGCCACGTATAATGGTCCTCGGGTATGGACCTGCAGAGTATGCGGGATCCAGAACCCAGATGGGAGAGTGTTGTGCTGTGTGTGTGGTACTCCTCATCCACACCACATGAGAGGATTGTATTCTTTGTTGACCGTGCCGGATCCCTGTCCCCACAGACACCCATGTTTTTATGTTTTTAGGGTAGCTGGAGGGGCAGTGAACCTGACACAGACAGGTGAGGGGGGAGAGTGGAAGAGTTAGACCAAGTTTAGCAAACAGGCAATCTTCCAGTACCGGAATGGCAGGAGGAGGAATATTGATTAGAGGGTGTGGGAGTCACACTGCCTTGTGGGACCCATAAGGTAGTGCGGCAGGAAATAACAGAGCGAACTGCAATGTAAACACAAAAAAAAATTAAATGGAAGCCTTCAGGTAACCTTACAGATACATTTAAAGGCGAATACTAATGTTAGTTAAAAAGACTGATCCCAGACAACCTATTTAACCAGGAAGTCCTTGCCCGTTTGCTTGTCAGCAACAACATGTTGCCTCCAGGGAGCAGAGTTGCTTGCCAGCATCTCTTACATGGAGGATTTGAAATTCACAGGTGCCTTCCATGACCAGGAACTTTGTTGGCCATTAGTGATAAAACTCTGTGGTCCATGTTTGTGTCAGTACTCACAGAAGATGAGAAGCCCTGCTTGCGGGAATGTCGGGCCATCTGTAGGTTACTTAACTCACGGGCGTTGGCAAGCTCCCAGTTCCTCCTGTGGAAGTGGAGATGAAACCTGGCGTCCACTTCCCAGGAAGATGCAGTATCTCTTGAGTATGGCAAGTCAGAGGTCATATCTCAAACAGTCCGAGGAGGGAATGGGGGCTTTATCAAGGAGATTTGTGAAAAAGAAAAGTGAGAAGGGCAAACCCAGCCAGTACCAGATGGTACGTGACTTACGTGCTGTCAATGAAGCCACAGTTTTTAACAGCCCCCATTGTGCCCAATAAACACACCTTGTTGGCTCAGGTTCCCGCTACCTCTACCCACTTCACTGTGATTGATTTGGCAAATGTTTTCTTTTCAGTACCACTACAGAGAGTTGGTAGTGGTTTGCTTTGACACAGGGGTAAAACAGTACACCTTGGTGGTGCTGCCGCAGGGAGCCCAGGTCTCGCCTAGTATGTATACTGCAGCCCATCCCTTTTTAACTCATCATGGCTGCAAGGTGTCAAAAACAAAACTTCAGTTTTGCTGCATTACTTCCTAGGGTGAAACATCTGAACGTAAGAAGGCTGTGGAGGACACCACTTTGCCAGGAAACATGAATGCAATGACGACATTTTTGGGCCTTGTTCCTTTTTGCAGACCTTGGATATGCAAGTTTGATGCAGCCTTGTTATCATTGCCTCGGTTATCCTCACCCAACTGCATGGCCAGCAACAACGCCCTGTGCCATATTAAGGCCTCTTGCACACGACCGTATGGCTTTTTCGGATCTGCAACGGAACGGAACCGCTGGCCCCTAATAGAACAGTATTATCCTTGTCCGTTATGCAGACAATAATAGGACATGTTCCATCTTTGAACAGGAAAAACGGAAACGGAAGGCATATGGAGTATTTTCCGTCTTTTTTGCGGATCCATTGAAATGAATGGTTTTGTATATGTTTGTGTGCAAGAGGCCTTATTCAGCCAGACTTAACCTGTGTCCAGAGGTGACTTTTCTGTGTCAAAGCTATAGAAGTTCTACAAGCCATGCTTGATAAAAAAGATGTGATAAAAGCTCTTAGATAGTCCTGAACCACAAAGTGATATTACATCTATCCTCATGAAAGTACAACCCCAAAAATCATTTTGTTGCCTGCCATTTGAGAATGCAGTGTTCCATTTTGTTGCCCAACAATGTTACTGTCCAAAAGGTGCAATACTTTGAATCCAGCCACCCCGTTGCCCCTGGAGCAAGGGGGGAGGGAAAAGTTAGGGAATTAAAAAAAAAAAAAAAAATTCTTCCAGATGCAGAAGAAGAGGCTCATGACTGTTTGCAGATGATGTCACCAGAGACAAAAGGGATTTGACCATATGGTAAGAGTAATTTTTTCTTTTCCCCGGCTCCTCCACAACGGCACTCCAAGAGGATTTACAAATCAACAAAATTATTAGGGTGGGACTACTGCAGATAATACTTTTCTGCCATATGATAAATCATAATTTAGAAGTACATCCAACTTGTAATGTTTAAAAAAGGTATTTGGATGTGCCCATGTAGCTGCTCTACATATCTGATCTACCGAGGCAGGGGCCTTTTCAGCCCACGAGGTCGAGACTGCTCTGGTAGAATGTGCCTTTATCCCCTTAGGGGGAGTCAAGTTCTTTTGATTATAACACAACTCAATAGTGTTTCTTATCCATCTGACGATGGTACTTTTGCTTGCCGCTGATCATTTGTGTTGACCCTGATATTGCAGAAGGAGATGATCAGAGTGCCTAAATTCTTTGGATACCTCCAGGTAAGTCAGTAGGCATCTTTTGACGTCCAAATAATGGCATTTTCTCTCCCGATCGGATTATGGATTTTCGCAAAACGACGGGAGAGAGACTTCCTGCGGATAATGAAATCTAGAGGCAACCTTGGGAAGGAACACAGGCGTATGTTTAAGAATAATACTATCCTCTAATACCGTCAGGTAAGGAGCCCTACAGGAGTAGGCTTGAATTTCTCCAACCTGACGTTATTGCTAGTAAGAAGGTGGCTTTAAGAGTTAAGAGTTTGAGAGAGATTTCATCTATCGGTTCAAAGGGTGTGTCCATTAAGACCTCCCAACACTAGGATAGGTTTAGGTCCCATGGTGGAACAATGGAGTGTACAAACGGACATAGTCTGGATGCGCCTTTTATAAACAGCTTAATTAACGGCAAGTCTGCCAGTCTTACCTCTAAGAAGCTACTCAATGCAGAGACTTGCACTTTAAGGGTACTTGGTTTGAGCCCGTTATCAAGGCCTGCTTGTAGAAAGTCCAATATGAGTGGAATATTTGATGGGGCGTGGCCTGCACGCTGATGGCGCCGGTCGCATAGCGCTTCTGCTCCGGGCTCACCTGCTAACTAGCGGCTCACAGGTACTATTCCTGCAACCTACCGCAGCATATTGAAGCTCTACACGGTGCTCCAGACATGGGAAAGGTCAGAAAGCGCCCTGCTCCAGCAACCTGATGGAGAAAGATGCCTTTAGATGTAAACACAAAAATTTCCCTGTGATACATCACTCCCATACTAAAAAGAGGAGGAAAGCAGGGGTATTCATTGAGATTTTATTCCAATCACCAAATACAATCACCTTCTCACTGAAGAAATGTATAAAGGATTCAGTAGGGAGATATATTTTGATACCATTTACGTTGGTATCAGTGTATGCCCCCAATGTCGGACAGGTGGCTGTTCAACAAGGTGGAGAAATTGGCGGAAGGGGAGGTGATAGTAGGTGGAGATTTTAACATCCCGATTAATATAGAGTTAGATTGTAAATCCGCACAGAACTGTCGTCACGCAGAGTTGCAAACAACTCTGTATGAGTCTGCCTTTCACGACATATGGCTGTATCAGCATAGTGATGAGCGAGATTACACATTTACATCAACCGCGCATTTATCTCAGTTCCGCATCGACTACATTTTAGTGTCCAAAGGCCTTCTGCACAGGGTCACAAGGTCCGACGTTTGGGGAGCGACGTGGTCAGACCACGCCCCAGTGAGTATTGTTATTGAAGATGGTTTCCCGAATCTTCCGCGTCCGCAGTGGAGAATGAGTACCTACCTGCTTAAATGCCCTGAAAGAGTTAAAAAGATCACAGATACTTTACAGGAGTTCCTGCAATTTAATGATCTACCTGGCACTAGTACAAACACCCTATGGCTTATGCATAAAGCATTTATGAGGGGGATCCTACTACAGCTAGCGGCGAGAATGAACAAAAGTAGACACAAAGCTCTACAGGATGTCCTAACTCGATTGCAAAATGCGGAAAGGAGTCATAAATTAAACAATCGTTCAACACTAGCTTCTCTCCAAGAGAGTAGAACTACACTCAGGACCCTTCTTTTATATCGCCAAGAACTAGGTTTGAAACAAATGCAAATCAAACTTTTATCACACAGGAGATAGAGGAGGAGCGTTACTGGCGCGTAGATTAAAGAGCAAAGCAGCCGCAGCCAGAATAACTACACTAAAGCATAACAAAGTATATACGCACCCTCAGGACATAGCAGATGCCTTTGCGTCATATTACTCCTCATTATACAATCTGAGGTTAGATGGCAGTACCACCCAGCCGTCTGTTGAGCCAATCTCAACATATCTAGCTTCCCTTAAGCTCCCCACAGTATCTTCAGATGATTTAAGTGTTCTGGACAGCCCAATTACCGCCGCAGAAATTCTCACTGCTGTTAAACCTACCCCATCTAATAAAGCCCCAGGGCCAGACGGACTCCCAGTGGAGTACTATAAAACATTCCAAAGCACGTCGCTTCCCCACTTGACTAAGATGTACAACGCATTCTTGACTACTGGAGATATCCCACCTGAAATGTTAACAGCCACTGTAGTTACTTTACCTAAGCCAGGCAAGACTCCTGATGCCCCTGAGAATTTCAGGCCAATTTCCCTGTTGAATGCAGACCTTAAACTGTTTGCCAAAATACTAGCCTCCCGCCTTAATAAGGTACTGCCAGCCCTGATAAACCCTGACCAAGTGGGATTCGTGCCAGGAAGGCAGTGTAGAGACGACACAAGGAAAATGTTAAATTTAATCCAGATTGCAGGATGGTCCAGGATCCCCACGATCTTTGTCTCCTTAGATGCTGAAGAAGCGTTTGACAGAGTGCACTGGGGATTCCTGGATCAGACTCAGGAAGTTTGGGCTTGAGGGGCATATTTTACAGGCCATCCTAGGTTTGTACTCAGCACCTAAAGCGAATGTTTTGGCATCAGGATTCTTGTCAGCGCCCTTCTCAATTAGTAATGGGACTAGGCAGGGGTGCCCGTTATCACCCCTGATATTTGCATTGGTGATGGAACCATTGGCGGAAAAAATATGCATTTGTACTCAGATATCAGGGATCAAAGTGGGGAAATGCTCGCATTCTATAGGCTTGTACGCGGACGACGTTATCCTGACACTCTCTAATCCCTTAACATCACTCCGGGCAGTCAATGAGATACTTGACCAATATTCCTTAAATATCATACTATAAGCTAAACATTAGTAAAACCAACGTACTCCCTACTAATGTACCAGTAAGTTTACAACATGACTTAAGCAGAAATTATCCTTACAACTGGGTCGCTGAATCGATACGATATCTGGGTATTAAGTTGACTAGTTCACTGTCTGATATATTGCCCCTTAATCTTAAAAAATTGAGAACCGAATTACAAAAAGACTACTCTAAGTATAGCAAAACAACACTCACATGGATAGCAAAAATTAACACAGTTAAGATGCTTGTACTTCCAAAAATCCTGTAAGTATTTAGATGTATTCCCCTGAAAATTCCTAGAACCTGCATTAAGCAATTACACAGTGACATGCTCAGTTTCATATGGGGAGGAACTCATCCAAGGATTTTTAAAAAAATGCGTTATACCCCTCCCTCCGGAAAGGTGGGCTAGGAGTCCCAAATCTATACAGTTACTACTTGGCTAACTTATTAGACCAGGCCATGGAGTGGTGGTCCCCCACTTCAACTCATAGATGGCTTAGCATTGAGGAGAATTACGCTAGAAGGAGACCCCTGATGTCACTATTGGCAGCTTACCTGTTAAAGCCCTTTATCTTCCCTTTGCCCCTAGGTACAATGCAAGCATCCATATTTGCATGGACCCATGTTTTCAAAACCAAATCTTTTCCTTTGGAGAAGAAACATTTCCCCATTGCAGCTATTAAATATCATATCCCTATACTCCAAATTACTAATTGGCTGAATTGTGGGATAGATACAGTGGGAGCCTGTTTGACCATTCCACCCTAAAAACCTTTGAGACACTCCACTTCACATATAACTTGCCTAATTCTCTCTTTTACCAGTACTTACAAGATCCGCCACTTTCTCTCCTCTCTCACATTAGATGAAACAATGGATGAATGTGACGCAATCAACAGGATGCTTAGAGCTGACACTAATTCTCATTCCAGCCTCTCATTCTGGTATGCATCTCTACTGTCATCAGGCAAAGAATGTAAGCAGCCTTATATGGTCAGTTGGGAGGCTGAAATGGGGAAAGAATTCTCACTGGACAAGTGGGCGGATGCTATGCACTGGTCAATGAAATGTTCAAAGTGTATAAACCACACAGAGCAGAACAGGAAAATTCAATTAAAGGTGGTATCTTACGCCAAATAGACTGGCTCACACTATTCCGGATTACTCTCCATTGTGCTGGAGGGGCTGTGGTCAAATAGGCTCCCCCTATCACATGTGGTGGGCGTGTCCCGCACTAACTCATTTTTGGATCTCAGTTTCCAGGGTTTTAGAAGATGATTTAGAACTGGATTAAAGAAATATTAAACCCGGAGCTAGCAATTCTTAGCATTGGCTTGGTGGAAATTAACAATGATAGTAGAGGTATAGTAGCGCATATCCTTTTTGCATCAAAAAAAGTGATTGCCCGCCAATGGAAAGATATACAGTCTCCACTAGTTAGTGAAGTTCTTAAATTGGTAAATTACCATAGGCAATGTGAATTTACATTTGCTTCTTCAGTGAAAGATAGAATAGTATTACATAACAAGTGGCTATTATGGCTGTCCAGTTCGTATGCGGATCCACTCCCACACTGCCTCCTTTAACTTTAATTGTAATACTTTGGGGGAGACTATTCAGCTTCTAGTTTCCCAGTTGTTAACACACGTCCTAACTGCACATGTATGGTGTCAATATATACTGCATATAGGTTGCCGCAAACTGTAAAATACAACAGTATAACATATATTGCTCATGGTTAATGCAACATCTTCCAAACGACATATCCTCTGTACTCATGTATGGAACACTTATCGATTGTTATTATTATTATTATTTTATTTCCTGTATGTGTACTATGTCTATTCTGTTGATTGACTTATGTACAAAACCTCTTTTCTTCAATAAAAATCTTATTGATAAAAAATGAGTGGAATATTTGTATTTTGGCCGTCGTAGCAATTGTCTCCTGCGAATTCCACAAAGGCTTTCCATGTTCTAGTATAGATCTTGGCAGTTGACTCCTTTTTACTGTATAAAACTGTGGAGATTACTGCCTCCGACAGACGCCTCTGTTTTAATCGAGTTTGCTCACTTTCCAGGCTGTTAAGTGCAATCTTGTCACATCTGGGTGGAACACCGGACCTTGTCGTTGAAGTCCTGGATACATTGAAAGAGACCAGAACCGTCCCGCTGCCAAACTGAATAGGAGCGGAAACCAAGACCTCTTGGGCCAGAAAGGCGTGATTAGTAGAACTTGCGCCTTTCCCTCCAATGCTTTTGTCAATACTCTCGGAATTAGATTGTAAAGGGGAAAAGCATCTTTTGGCCATGGGCTTGATAAGGCATCCACCATTAATGGCTAGTCCTGGCTGGAGAGGGAACCAAACAGCTCAAACAGTCTGTTTTTTCAGCTTGCGAAAAGGTCCACCTTTGGAATTCCCCACTTCTTTGCTATTTGTCTGAACATATTAGGGTCTAGTGACCACTCTCCTGCTCTTAAGTCTGTTCTGCTGAGATAGTCTGCCAACTTGTTCTCTTTGCCTTTTAAATGGACAGCAACCAATGCTAAATTCTTCTCCGCCCAATGGAAAATTCTTCCTGCCAGATCTTGTAGTATTCTCCTTTTTGTCCCTCCTTTAGGTAGGCTACTGTGGTCGCATTATCGGATAGAATCTTTATATGATAGGACTTTATGGAGGGATGCAGAGACAGAAGTACTCTGAACACCGCCATTAATTCTCTTAGATTTGACGAGGCTAAGGTCATTTCTGGTTCCCAAGTGCCCTGTACCACCTGATTTCTGGTGTGGCCTCCCCACCAGCTGCTGCTGGCATCTGTTGTTATAATGACTTGCTCTGATGGTCGCCAAAAAAAAAAAAAAAAACTTTGAAGGATTTTTCTTATTTTCCACCAGAAGAGGGATAATTTTACTTTTGACTGAATTTTTACTCTCCTGTCTAAAGAGCCGTGATTCCCGTCCCGGGATTCTAAGAGGAACTTCTGTAGGATCCTTGTATGGTGACTGCAGGAATTGTGGAAGTTATATGACCCAGTAACGCCATGATGTCCCTGATTGATACTCTCCTGGATTCGCTGAATAGCGAGATCCTATGACCCAGGGCAATGTTTCTCTTGAGGAAGAAAAGACATGAGTTTGTGGGAATCTAGAAGGATTCCTAAAAAGGTCTTCCTTTGGCTGGGAATTAGATCTGATTTCTGAATATTCACCAACCAGCCCAGCTCCACTAATTTCTCCTGGACGATTTTTAGATTTATTTGAAGATCCTGAAGGGATGGGGCTGAAATCAAAAGATCATCCAAATATGGTATAATTAGTATCCCTTGGAGATGAAGGAACCCGGTTACTTCGGCCATGATCTTTGCAAATATTCTTGGGGCTGATGACAGCCCGAAAGATAGCTCCTAGAACTGGAAGTGACATCTGGGACCTTTTAGAGATATTGCGATTGAGAAACTTTTGGTATCCTCTGTGAATAGGCACATGGTAGTATGCATCTGAAAGATCCATCGTTACCATGTAACAGTCCTGAGACATGAGGTTTACTGTGGATCTGATAGTTTCCATCTTGAACTTTTTGTAGCTCATATCTGTTTAATTTGTTTAGATTGATAATTAATCTGAAGGTCCTGTTTGGTTTCTTGATTAGAAATATGGGTGAATAAAACCCCTTTCCTTGCTGATCTATAGGAACTAGGGTGAGGACTTGTTTTTCTAAAAAGGGATAGCATCTCTGATTCCAAGGCTTGCTGTTTTTCTACTTGTCTTAATGGTCTGTTGAAGGTAAAGTAATCTGGAAGTGTGTTGAACTCGAGTTTGTATCCCATGCCTAGTGTATCTTTTAGCCATGTTGAGGCAGAATTTTTTTCCCAGATCTTAGTCTGCTGCCCACCTGAAACCTGGCGTCATTGGGTAGGCTTTGTTCAATATGAACCCTCTTCCCCTGTAGGGCTGCCATCTTCCAGAGCACTTTTTCCTCCTTTGCTCTGGCCTAGCTTTTTTTTATTTTTATTATTTTATGTCCAAGACAAAACATTAGGATCCAAATAGTACATGTACAAAGTGCTATTAGGCAGTCAAGAGTCTTTGAAAACATGCGCAAATATTACAATAAAAAGTCCTGTCACACCTAAATGTTCAAGTTTTAACAGGTCAGTATATACTTGTACATATTTTGATGGTGACTACACTTATAATTGGTTTAAGGAGACAAAACATAAGGTAGATTTAAACAAGGGAAGGGAAGAAAAAAGAAGGGGGAGGTAGAAGGACAACTGTAAATCAGGATGGTCTTACGGTAGATTATATAAAGAGATATAGTGTTGTGAAAAGTATGGTAATATTACCAGAGTGCTCAAACCGAACAAATATCTCATGTAAAAGAGGCTTGTTATAACCAAAGAACATAATGTAAAGTGATGACGCCTGCTGTTGTGATTATACTTAATTAGGAGATCTACACTCTAGTCATTACAGACCGCCCATTGTATGCCATAATTCCAGGCAAAACGCTGTCTTTTAGGAAGTAGAGAACCTGCTCCAGGGCCCCCAGATTTCTTCAAATTTATGAGTGGATCTAGAGTCCCAGTGAGTAATCTGCTCAAGTCGGAATAGCTGATCACATCTCTGAATCCACTGAGATTTTGTGAGTGGCTCAGTAGATTTCCAGCTGACCGCAATCAGTAGTCTAGCAGCTGCAATCAGGATACTGCAGAGGGATCGGTGGGTTCTTGAGCACTGGGTATCATTGAATAATCCAAAAAGGCACACACTGCAATTCTAACCCCGCTAAGATCTGAGATAGTCTTGCATACAAGTTCCCAGTAGGGTTTTATTTTGGGACAGGACCGCCATATGTGATCATGCGTACCAATTTTGGCCCAACATCTCCAACATTCTGGGTTGCAATCTTGGAACATGCGGCTGAGACGGTATGGCGTATAATACCATTGTGAGAATACTTTGTAGCTATTTTCCTGTAGTTTGGCACATCCGGACACCCTGGATGGATTCAAAAGAGCATTTTTTACTTCACTGGGGGTAAAGGTGATATTTAGGTATTTTTCCCATCGTTTTATACAAGTTATAAATTAGAACCTTCACAGACATATACAAGTTATGTTCTCATAACTCATTTAGGATAATAAAAGATCGTATATCTTCAATATATTGCCTTTTGGATCTTTTGTTTGTAAAGCTAGTTTTTCAAATGGAGCATGTTCAGGGGGGTCGGGCAATTTTACAAAATGTTGTTTCAAATATTGGGTGAGGTGCATCAACTGGAACGTAGATAAACTACTCAGCAAAGGGTGTTCTTTTAGTGTTTTAAGCGTCGGGATATCATTGTCAGGGCATAAGTCGAGGGCAGGGGAAGAGAGATTTATAACTCTTTCTGGAAGAGTTTCCTGAAAATGTATAGTGGAGTTAAACAACACATCTTTTATTTGTATTAATATTTAATAATGTGGCGTTAGTTGTCTCAACCAGTCAGACTCTCTCCACATATGCAATGTGTAACCAGTTATTGGGCTTAGAGAGCGTAGTGCTTTTTTCATGTGGTTACGTTCTAGGAATAGCAGGGATCTGATTGGCAAAGGAGATGAGCTGTTTTCCACCACTATATCTAGTCTTTTCCCGGCCGGTCTCAGCCAGTCTAGACATCGCGAACATATTATTGTCTTATGGTACGTATAGAGATCCAGAACACCCAGACCGCCCCTTGCTGAGCGCTGAATTGTTTGTTTGTATGGTAATCTGGCTCTCTTTCCTCCCCAAAGGAACCTCGATTTTTTTTTTTTAAGTTTTGTAAAGTACTCTCTTGGCATTGGTTTTAGGTAAAGCTTGGAGGTAGTAGAAGATAGTAGGCATAAGAATGGACTTAATTAACACCCTACGTCCAAACCATGAGATAAAGGGAATATCCCATGAACTTATATCTTCAAGCCGTTTGGAGAGTGGGAGAAAGTTTTTATTAAACAAGCATGAGAATTCAGGTGTCAGTTTGACTCCAAGGAAGGTAACTGAATGTGATGTCCACTGAAAGGATGAGAGATTTTTTTAAGTCATTTAAATCTTTTCCTGGGATAGACACATTTAAAACTGTAGATTTCGATATATTTACAGAAAAATTGGAGAGTGTATGGAACTTCTTCAGGGTTGTCTCAATTGCAGGGAAAGCAATCTTGGGATTGGTGATCAGTAGCAATACATCATCTGCGAATACAGCCGTTTTATGGACTGTGTCCCCTACCGACATGCCTACAATATCATTGTTTTGTCTAAATGATTGCAAGAGAGTCTCAATCACGAATACAAATAGCAATGGCGACAGAGGACATCCCTGTCTCGTGCCGTTTGTTATGGGGAATCTCGGGGAGAGGGTTCCATTTATTAGGATGCGCGCTGTAGGTTTTTGATACATCGCCATAACTCCTGCAATGAAAGTGTCCGGAATGCCAAATGTATTCAAAGCCTGAGCCATAAATAGCGAGTCTACTCTATCAAAGGCCTTTTCAGCGTCCATACTAAGTATGGCCAGTGGTACTCTTTTTTGGTTTGCAAGCTGCATAAGCTGTATAATTCTAATTATGTTTTTCCCCTCTCTACCAGGTATAAATCCCACAAGCGAATTAAAAACTGGACGACCTCATGCTGCAGAACTTCCTGCGGTACCTATGTTATTACGGTGGTCTCTATTGTCTTGATCTTCCACCAGGGAATACAAGTAATTTATGTGGGCTTGCGCATTGTCCAGATTATGGGATACTTGGCCACTGACCTCTGTGATGGCGTTTTGCGCGGCCTCTACATCGTCCACTCTGGAGCTAAGATGTTGCATGTCTTTTTTAATATCAGACAGATCCTGCCGCAGCGGACCCAGCGCCTTGCGCAGTAGATCCTTCATGAACACCCTGGAGAGCGGTAGGTCGTCAGCCGAATTATGCTGTTCTTGTTCACTGTCTCCCTCACCTTCTGAGTCAGCGTCTTTATCATCGGCGGGGAGTGCGGCATGCGCCGGCGCCATCTTGGATTCAGATCTCATGTTGGTTCTTCGAACAAATTTATCCATATCACTCTGATTTGCGGCAGCTTTTGTCTTACCCAGTGTCTCCTTAGTCTTCTCCTTGCTGAACTTTCCCATTATGAGCCTTTGATAATAGCAAAAAATTGCTCAGGAGGACTCGGTCAGCGACGGAGCTCTTCACTCAGCCTGCATCCGGCTCGGCCGCTAGACTCTGCCCCTGGCCTAGCCTTTCTTTGACCTCGAAAGGAACGACACTGTTAGAATCTGGAATCAGAAGGAAACCCTTTTTTCCTATCTGATCAATATATCTTCAAGGACCGAACTAAACAGTTTATCCCCTTCACATGGAATGGAGCATAGCCGACTCTTTGACGTGGCATCTCCAGACCATGCCCTGAGCCATATAGCCTTCGTGTGGCACTCGAGAGGGCTGCGGATCTGGCTGAAAGTTTTACAAGGCCTGCTGAGGCCTCAGAGAGAAAATTTGAGGCTCGTTATAATATGGGAATTGAAATTAGGATCTCCTCCCTTGGGGTCCCTGCCGCCAGGTGCTCTTCTAGTTGTGTCAACCAGACAGACAGGGACCTAGAGATACATGTGGCAGCTATACTGGATCTTCGCATGACCGTATTTGTCTCCCATACACGTTAAAAAAGACCTTCACACTTTTTATCCATGAGGTCCTTTAAAAGACCAAAAAACAAAATGGCTGCACTCCATTATATATGCAAACAATACAGCTAAGAAATGGGGGTCATTCTAGATAAAAGTGGTACAATACCGACTATAAATGAGTAATGGAAGCTCTTAGCGTCCTTTAAAAGACCCATATCTTCAAAAGGCAAGTATTTTTGGACATGCGGGCGACAGGGGCATCAATCTTAGGGTTTTTATCCCATAAGACTGAGTCTTTATCTGCGAAGGCATATTTCAGTTTAAAGGAATTCGGAATTATATTCCACTTCTCTGGATCCTTCCATCCTTTAGAAATTAATGATTTTATGTTAGCAGGAACGGGAAAGACCTTTCTCTTCCTTTCTCCTAGTGCCTGGAACATTTTGTCCTGAGTGGAGAAAGGTTCCTTAACCGCTTCAATATTCATGGTGGCTCATATAGACTAATAATCTTTCTGTATCCTCTGGGGTACAGAAGAGTCTCCGCGAGTCAGATGATTTGGACCAGTCATTTGATAGAGATAGATATATATATATATGTATATATCCCTCATCAGAGCTGGGTTCCTCCTGAAGATCCGACTTTTGCAATCTCTGCGAGGTAGAGGGTCGTGGAAAACTTGGTGGTAATCTTGTGTCAATTGCTGTCTTAACCTCTTCCTTTATCATACTCCTTATAGAATCAAGGAAGAAAGGTGACTCCTCAGTCCCTACTTTGTCTGTATATCTGGGACATAACGCTTTTTTAGTCTTGGACGGAAGGGACTTCCTGCATATTGCACACTTCTTCCGTCCTAGAGATATATCAGAGGCCTTTGTGGTGCTGGTTTCCTTGCCCTACAAGGTAATATAGATAGTTTTAGGGCTCTTTATTGAGAAGGACCATGCACACTACCAGCACCACACCAGTGGGGAATTGCTAACACTTGTGAACCCCACCTTCACTCTACCACCAAGTTATATAACATATTTGGGAGGAGGCTTATCGGGCTCTGGGCAGTAGGAGGATCCACAGGCTTGAGGGACATCACCAGAGCGTCCACAGGAGCTGACATGCTGTAACAATGCCAGTAGCGCCATGCTCCCTGCATCCCTGAAATACGCCAGTCCTCTGACGTCAACTGAGGGCCGGAGGGACGCGCAGAGGCGTGGCCAATGGAAATCTCGGCCCAAGAGAATTTCGGGCCTGTTTGCGCTCCACGCTGGAATGCGATTCCTCGTTCCCCGCGATGCCAGAAGCGGGGGAACGGAAAACCCGGGCCTGCCTTTATAGAAGGGCTAATGCCAAGGTACGGGTTAGAGAAAGCTTCTCACTGCACCCATCCTCTGCACGGCCATCCCGTAACAGGGCAGTAGTAACAGGCCGTGGGATATCCATTTAACCCCTGCATGGCAGGAGCGGCTTCCATGTGATCCTGAGGATAGGAAACAACAAAAAACTGAAGCAGGTAAGGGAAGGGGGCCTTTTAAACTTGTGCTTCTACATTGTTTCCTGTCCTGTAAGGCGGAGACTTCATCCTCCTGGAGTGCCGTTGTGGAGGAGCCGGGAAAAAAAAAAGCATAGTCACCACACGTCTACCCAAGAAGCAGAGCTAAGGGCTATGGAGATGGTTTGCAGATATGCAGATGGGAAAGCAGCCTGATTCTGAACGCTGATTCCAGGTATAGCCCATGACTATGGGCCCATTTGGAAGCCAGAGACTTCCTGACAGTTTCAGGTAAACCCATCAAAATGGGGAAGCAGTGAGGTCTCTTATGGAAGCCCTCATGTCGCCAACTTAAGTGGCGGTGATAAAAACAAAGGTCACTATAAAACAGAATCATAGGAGGCAAAGAGAAAAGCCAAGGCAGATCAGGCAGCAACAATGGCTGCCAAATTGCCTAGGCAGACCCCTGGAAAACGTAACCCAATCCACCTGGCCCTAACAACCCAAAACCACCCGGGCACCATCCATCAATAGCCTGAACCTCAACAAGAATATACAGGACTTTCTACATCATGAAATAGACCGGTACTTTCTCAACATCTATCTATGGTTATACATGATCCCAAGAGGGCCGCCTCAAAAACCCACTTTCACCAACGATGAGGATTTCACATCTAATTGGCTCAAAATGTCAGATGATTGCTCCAGGAATATGATTACACTACTCATCAACAAACGCAAATCCCTATTCAGAACAATGTGCCATACCATGATAGCACAGACAACCCCACAACCACTAACACATCCATGCATAGTGCCCACCACCATCTCACCAGGGAGACTATTCTTGTAATCTATCAAACTAAAATACACCTTGGTAAGGAAGAAATGCCATAAGCTACTAAGGGATATTTCAGACTACAACCACAGCCATATTCGCACATGGGACAGGAGAAGTACCCACACCTCCCTATGCCATTAATCCAACCCTCATCATGCCCAAATATACCCTCATCCTCCATTACTCATCCCCACTGAGACAACCACCAGAAACAGAACCTTCTATAACAGCCAGTTCAATCGCCCTCAACAATACCCAATATCTCACTCCTACCGCACGATCATTTCACCCCCCACCTCTCCACCCCTCCATACCATCCGTTGTCCAGGGGAAGAACACCCCCACACCTGAACACATGCCACTGCCTCATCTAGCAGGACCGACCACCCATGTCCACATCAACATCAATGCCCGCAGCACGCGATCATCCCCTCCACCCCCTCAGGCGGCCAGCACCAATATCAGCTCATCCAACCGCACCTAACAGCCCACCGTCCACTCACCACTTAACCATCAGCCCCACCTTCACCAGTTGGAATTACCTTCCATCCCTATCTACCACCCCCCTCCCATCTGGCAGCAATGATATTTCCATTCATTACGAGCCAGACCACCTACCCCACAACACTAATGCAGACCACATTTCCCCATCCACCCTTCTCAACATCTCCACATCATATCCAGTATCGACTCCATTACCTCAAACGTATCCGCCTATGTAGATAACCTCCTACAAAAATATGTTGTCAACCTACCGGCCTACCTTAGAGACTCAAGTCACCTCATCACACTATTAGACAAGATCCACTGGTCTAGCGATATGCTCTGGGCTACCCTAGACGTATCGGCACTGTACAGCAACATCATCCACGAGTTGGACATAAACGCAGTAGATAGATTTCTCTCCACAAATCCTTTTAGGCCCCCCACACAGAAGAATTTCATTTTAGATTCCATTTCATTCATTCTTAACCATACCTTTTTTAAATATCAAAATACATTTTTTTATCCAAACAAGGAGTACTGCGATGGGTAAGAAATTTGCCCCATCTTACGCAAATCTCTTTATGGGAGCGTTTGAGGAGACAATAGGCCTTCTACACCACCACAATATTTTATTCTATAAACGGTATATCGACTATATTATTTTTATCTGGAAAGGCGAACGCACTAGCCTGGAACAATGTGTCTTCAACCTGAATTCCAATAGTTAGAATCTTAATTTCACTGACCAAATAGACCCAAACCATGCGACCTTCCTTGATTTGGAACTATTGATCCATGGGGACCGAATTGATACAAGCACACACTTTAAGACCGTAGATGCAAACATTTATACCACAAGTGGAAGCGGAACATTCCGTACAGCCAGATGAGAAGGATTAGGAGGAATTGTTCAAACGACCAGGTCATGTGACAACAACTAGGCATCCTAAAGACAAGATTTTTAGAGAAAGGCTACCCCAAAGGGCTGATTGAAGACTCGTATAAAAAATAAATAAAATAAAAATAAAAAATCCGATTGTCTCATAAAAAAAAACAGCCCAAACACAAAGACTGGTCAGCTATACCACCAACAGGGGATACATTTAAATATAATTTCATGACCCGCTACAACTCTCCCCCAAACAGAATTAAAGAAATACTAAGCTGCCGCTGTCCCATCTTACAGAAGGACCCCATTTTAGGTAGCACTGTCGCCACACAACCACATCTAACTTTCCGCAGAGCTAAATCTTTAAAAAAGAGATGCTAGCACCATCCTGCCCCAAACTCAACCCACTGACCAATATCACTACCACCGCAACCACTAAACCCAAAAGGCTCATTCAAATGCGGACACATCTGCTGTAAATGTTGCCTCTTGATCAAAAACGGGCTAAAAGAAATAGGGATCACCTCTTCAGGTGAAAAGATCCCATTACGTAGCCACATGGACTGCAGCACATCCTTTTTAAATTAGGCTGTATTCCAACAGCTAGTTTACGCTTTTTCTTCCCCCACATTGATTGTTAGACTGCCCAGCCCCTGAAGACGCTGGTACTCGGCGAAACATGTCAGGGGGCATATTCTAAGTTACAGTTTTAATTCAGGAAGTGAGTGCTATGAGAATGAATATAGCTAATAGGATATTAGAATAGAGGCGTCAGTGTGAGTGCGCAGCCACAGACGCTACTCAAGATAGTACTGAATCGCAGCGAGATTAGAGCTGACCCTGGAAGCTTTAACCATATGTTCTCATTGATTTAGTAGGTTTTATTAAGTACAAAATAAAGGTGAAGAAGTTTTAACAATCAATGTGGCTGAGGAAAAAGAGTAAACTAGCTGTTGGAATACAGCCTAAGCTATAATGGTAATTCTTAACGCTGCTCCTTCACAATAGGGTTTTGTGAATTAACACATCTTATCTAATATACATGCTGCAGTGGCCATGTGGACTCCAATACGTGGGCCGCACCACCCAGAGCCTTAGAGACTGTATCAATTCCCACCGTTCAAATATAACAAAAAATACATGAAAAACATAGTGTCTTGAGACACTTTGCGCAAGTCCACTCTGGCAACGCATCTCTCCTGAGTTTGACCCCTATAGAATGGATCCCAAATTCCTTTCGAAAACTATGTCAAAAATAAATTTTCCGCTTTAACTCTCTTATCCCGTCCGGCCTCAATGAATCCTTAGAACACAAATACTAATGATAAAACTACATTCTACCATTAATCCACAAGTAAAATGACCCGACCCTCCGCACATGTATGTGATTGCATGTACGCATAAATGTTTCAACACTATTTATTTATTTGTACAGATTCTATATCAAATATGTTTTCCTATACGCATATATGTTTCCATACTATTTATGTACTTATTCCTCTATCTATACAAATTCTGCATCAAACATGTTCTGTTTATTATATGTTCGCCCAAGCCCTATATACGCCCACCCCGATGGTCTAATCCAATGTTCCATTTTTTGGATATGCCCCTACAGTTTCTCTCTACCCGTCACTCCCTTTTTTTTTTTTTATCCAATAGACCGTATAGGACCATTATTTTATCCATTAGACAGTATAGGACCATTATCCCATCATTTAGTCTCTCTCTTCCATTCGACCCAATTTATATTCACTTCATTCATATGTATATCTCTATGCAATTATATATATACATATATGTGTACTTGATCAATGGATATATCATGCCAGTGCCCCTTTAAGTGCACATTCCCCTTATATTACTTCTCTCCTCTCACCGCCCATTCCTGTACATCTCTCATACATTCCCTCATTCATTCCCTTACATTTGCAGACTATAATGTTGAATCCAAAGTGACCATATCTTTTCAAACTTTTTCATACAGTTTCTCTTTTGGTAGACATATTTTTCTAGACTGATCAGCACATGCACTTTTTTTTTCCCATTCATCCACTGATGGGGGTTGGGCATCTAACCAGTGGAAAGCAATTACCTTCCTAGCCTGGTAAAGCACTCTAATAATAGCCAATCTTTTTTCAGGCACCGATCCCGGTACATCCACGCACCCCAATATACACGTCGCAACATCCATATTGAGTTCAACATCAAAGACAGTTTTCACTATCCCTACTACCCCAATCCAGTACCTTCTCAGTCTAGGACAATTCCACATCAGATGAATGAGGTCTGCATTCGCCACATCACACCTCGGGCAACAATCATCCGTTCTATACCCTATTTTTTTCAATAGGACAGGCGTTTTGTATACTCTGTGTAACAGTAAGGCCCCTTTCACACGGGCGAGTTTTCCGTGCGGGTGCGATCCGTGCGGCGAACGTATGGCACCCGCACTAAATCCTGACCCATTCATTTCTATGGGGCTGTGCACATGAGCGATGTTTTTAACGCATCACTTGTGCGTTCAGTTGAAATCGCAGCATGCTCTATATTGTCCGATTTTGACGTGACGCAGGCCCCATAGAAGTGAATGGGGTGTGTGAAAATCGGATGGCATCCGCAAGCAAGTACGGATGCCGTGCGATTTGCACGCATGGTTGCTAGGAGACCATCGGGATGGAGACCCGATCATTATTATTTTCCCTTATAACATGGTTATAAGGGAAAATAATAGCATTCTGAATACAGAATGCATAGGTAAAACAGCGCTAGAGGGGTTAAAAAAATAAATAAATAATTTAACTCACCTTAGTCCACTTGCTCGCGAAGCCGGCATCTCCTTGTGTCTCCGCTGCTGATGAACAGGACCTGGGGTGAGTTGCTCCATTAAATAGAGCTTAAGGACCTTTGATGACATCACTCCGGTCATCACATGGTCTTTTACCATGGTGAATCACCATGGTAAAAGATTATGTGACGTACCATGTGATGACCGGAGTGACGTCATCGAAGGTCCTTAACCTGTATTTAATGGAGCAGCTCACCCCAGGTCCTGTTCATCAGCAGCGGAGACACAAGGAGATGCCGGGCTTCGCGAGCAAGTGGACTAAGGTGAGTTAAATTATTTTATTTTTTTTAACCCCTCTAGCTCTGTTTTACTATGCATTCTGTATTCAGAATGCTATTATTTTCCCTTATAACCACGTTATAAGGGAAAATAATACAGTCTTCAGAACATCAATCCCAAGCCCGAACTTCTATGAAGAAGTTCGGGTTTGGGTACCAAACATGCGCGATTTTTCTCACGCGAGTGCAACGCATGACAATGTTTTGCACTCGCGCGGGAAAATTGCGCATTTTCCCGCAACGCACCCGGCTCTTATCCGGGCAAAAAAACTGACGCCCGTGTGAAAGAGGCCTAAGAGTTGAGATACCCTTTGAGCTTCACTCACCGCTACTTGTGTAAACTCCTCCAGGACAGTGTCCCATTACTCCTCAGTTAAATCGGGGGCATCCTTCCTCCATTTATCATATAGCGGGAATTCCTGTTTTTTAAATTGCGCTTCCATAAGACACGCGAAATTTAGAGATATCACTCCTGCCGTACCTCCACCAGACTTCACTAAGTCTACTATAGAATTTTTCTGCGCAGGACGTACTACCCTTACCTGTTCCTGAGCACGTAGAGCGTGCCTAAGTTGCAAATAAAGATAAAATTGGGACTTCTGCGATCCAAATTCCTGCTGTAACCCTGAAAACTCTTTGAGGACATTATTGTCAAACAGCTGACTCATATTTAAGCCCTGTATCAGCCCATACCTTAACTCCTTTGACTTTGTCCACCTCTGCGTACATATAGTTTGGCCAGATAGGAGTGATATCAGAGTAACCCTGTACCCCTATTATTTCCCTAACTTTCCACCAAGTATTGTGAATGGCACGCAATATCCGATATGTACCACCCATTGCATGGAAAGTACCCTCCTCCAGAGCAGATCTCAAGTTTTGACACCCTACCAATGACTGAATAATTTTACTAGCAGTACCCAAGTCATCCGTTGATTCCCATCCCCTCATATGCTGCATTTGTGCCGCCAGGTAATAATCCACGGAACCGGAACCCCCATTCGTCTTTGGCCTACACAGAGTTGCCAACTTGATGCGAGGCGCTCCCTTCTTCCATATAAGATCCCTGAAAATTGCATTAACTACATAGAAGATCCTCAGGGGAAGCCATACAGGGGCATTGTCCAGCACATAAAGAAGCTGTGGCATCAGTATCATTTTAATTAGATTTGTTCTACCTATAATGGATAACTGCAGTTTTGTCCAGGTATTAACCTTCTGCTTAAACTTCTGGAGTAGAGGGGAGATGTTCAGTCTCTCAAAATCTAGAATATTGCAAGAGACCTGAATGCCCAGATATTTTAAAGAGTGCACAACCTGTAAGCCCTCCACACAGGAGCTACTGTCAGCCATATCTTCCTTCAATGGCATCAGCACAGACTTAGTCCAATTAATACATAGACCCGACATTTTTCCCAAACCCATTAATAACTTCCATTGCTACCGGGAGAGACACCCTCCAATCATCCATAAATAATAACAGATCATCTGCATATAATGCCACTTTCTCCTCCAGGGAGGCGTATGTAAAGCCTCTAATCCCTGCAGAAGATCTGATAGCTTCAGCTAGAGGTTCAATTGCAATCGCAAATAACAAAGGGGACAGGGGACAACCCTGCCTCGTCCCCCTATGTAGTGTGAAGCTATCTGATAGATTGCCATTCACCCTAATTGAATCCACCCTATAAAGGATTGGCCAAACCCTAGCTTCCGCAGTACCTTCCACAAGTATTTCCATTCTACACTATCAAATGCTTTGGCCGCATTAAGAGATGCGACCGCCGCATTCGAAGCATGCCCCCGACTCTGGATATTTAGATAAAGGCGCCTGATGTTGACCGCCATTGACATATTTGGCATAAAGCAAGCCTGGTCTGGGTGAATAAGGTTAGATATAATCAGGTTCAAACGATTAGCTAGGACCTTAGCCAGTATTTTAATGTCTACCTGAAGTAGTGAAATCGGCCTATAAGACTCGGCCTCCTGAATATCTTTGCCCGGCTTCAGAAGAACCATAATCGTCGCCTCAGTCATACTGGAGGGCAGTTTTTTCTGTGTCATCGCCTCTTTGAAGACCTCCAACAGCGGGGGCAGCATAACTGAGGCAAACCGCTTGTATATCTCCGCCGGTAAGCCGTCACCACCCGGGGCCTTATTATTAGACATACTTGACAGCGCCACCTCCAGCTCAGTGATCGTTATAGGAGAATCTAATTTAATACGCTGATCAGAAGTATAGGCATGCGAAGCCCGTCCAGGAATGAGTCTATTTCTTCCTCTGAAGCTGATAAACGGGATACATATAGGTTGGAGTAGAATCCCCTCATAATCTCCACTATACGCTCCGGAGCACTACACAGATCCCCAGCTGGATCCCTGAGAGCCGCTATATAATTGGATGGACGCTGTGCCCTAGATACCAGAGCCAGCATTCTTCCTGTCCTTTCTCCTTCTTCATAATACACTTGTTTTTGGAAGAACTGTTTGTTCTTGGCATTAAGTAGTAGCCTATCATTTAACTCCTTTTGCGCTCCCTTCCATAATTCCCTACACCCATCATCCGGCTTTTCCACATAATTACTTTCACCGGCCGCGTTAAAGCCTGTACCGTAGCTCTAGTTTCACTCTTTTATTAGCTGGGGGTATTAAGGGCCACTACACACAATCTAGCTGGGTATAACATAGAATATGGGACTCTCAAATTTCTCAGTCGCTTTTTAACTTCTAGAAAACGAGCCCTCCTTTTTTGAACTTCCATAGAGTAGTCCGGGAACAGCGAGATTCTATGACAGTCAATGGAAAGTTCTTGTAGCTCCCTAGCCTTGCGCAAGAGGATATCCCGGTCTCTATAATGTAGTAACTTAGCCAGGACCGTCGTTCTCGGCGGCGCTCCAGGAGGCAGAGGCCTAGTCGGCACCCTATGGGCCCGTTCAACTGCAAACAGTGGAATTAGTGAGTCCTGTGCCACCTGTTCTTTTAGCCATGTCTCAAAGAATTCAGTGGGATTTCTCCCCTCCACCTTCTCAGGTGCAAATGGCTTGGATCTGTTCAGAACGGATCCGTTTGCATTATCATGAACATAATAATGCAAATGGATCTGTTTTTACTTTCACTGAAAGTCAATGGGAGGCAGATCCGTTTCCAATTACACTATATTGTGTCAGTGAAAACGGCTCCGTCCCCTTTGACTTACATTGTAAGTCAGGACGGATCCGTTTGGCTCCGCATCGTCAGGGGGACATCAAAACGCTGCAAGCAGCATTTTGGTGTCCGCCTCCAGAGCGGAATGGAGGCTGAACGGAGGCAAACTGATGCATTCTGAACGGATATTTATCCATTCAGAATGCATTGGGGGCTAAACTGATCCATTTTGGGCCGCTTGTGAGAGCCCTGAAACGGATCTCACAAGCGGACCCAGAAACGCCAGTGTGAAAGTAGCCTTTCTTATTTTTGTTATCTAGCCAATGGAACAATGCCACAAGTCTCAGGTGGGGGCCCCCTCTGATGTACATCACTGTACAAACTGCTTAGCTTCCTGTAATAAAAGGAGAACTGCTTTGACCCTTGTCTGGTGTCAGTGCAGTTTCTTCCATGCATGTAAAATCCTAGGATTAAGACTACTTTGGAGCAGTAGAGCAAACATACATGTTGGAGTCGTAGTTTTGCAACAGCTGGAGGGCCGCAGGTTGGGCATCCCTGCTTTAACCCTTTCACGCCCAGCGGCATAAATGTACGGCGCTGGGCGAGTGTTTAAAGATGTCACCCGCTCCTGCCCGCTGCGGGTGGCCGTCTGCTTCTTATAGCAGACACCCGCGGCTCATGTCCACCTGCTTCTTTTAGCAGACACCCGCGGCCCATGTCCGCAATCGGCAGTAATGCCGATCAGGGACATTTAACCCCTCAGATGCCATGGTCAATCCTGACCACGGCATCTGAGCGTGCTGAAACCGAAAGTGCTCTGGGCTCCCCTGTGTGGCGATCAGAGGAGCCGCTGCATGTATGCAGCAGCCAGTGTCTTTATGAATGACACAAGGCTGCTGCATAGTATTTCCTATGGAGCCCTTGCCTGTAATAGGGCTCCATAGGAAAGTAGTGAAATTATCAGACTTCTATGCAAGTGCATTGGAGTCAATGATAATAGCAATCAGATGATTGCATGTTATAGTTCCCTATGGAAACTATAAAAAAAAAGTGTAAAAAAATAAATAAAAAACAAGATTTTTGTATAACTTACCAGTAAAATCTCTTTCTGGAGAGAGAGACTACCAGTTGCGTGTCCAAGTAGTGAAAGAAAGGCAATGACCAACCACGTAGAACAAAACAAGTCAACTACCTGACAGGGCAACCAAACCGTAACGGTAAACCAAAACAATGGGTGGGTGCTGTGTCCCTCAAGGAAGAGCGAGAAAGAGATTTTACTGGTAAGTTATACAAAAATCTCATTTTCTCGCCCAATTCCTTGGGGGACACAGGAAACCATGGGACGTTCGAGAGCAGTCCAAAGGGGGAGGGACTACAGCCCAAGGCGAAACCATCGGAGGTATCAAGAAACCGCCGCCTGCAAGACCAGGCGACTCAAAGCAGCATCCGCCGATGCATAGGTGTTCACCCTGTAGAACTTGGTTAAGGTGTGCAAGGAAGACCATGTGGCCGCCTTACAAAGTTGTTCAGTGAAGCACAATGCCTCTGAGCCCAAGAGGCACCGACCGCTCTGGCAGAATGAGCGGTAACACCAAAAGCAGTCTCCTTGACCTTGGCGCGGTAAGCCTCGGCAATAGCCATCTTGATGAAGCTGGCAAAAGACACCCTGGACGCCACCAATCCCTTGAGCAGAACTTCCGGAACCACAAAGAGCGTCCGTGCGCCGAAAGGGTCCGGTGACTTCCAGATAAAATCTTCAGGCCCCTAACAATATCCAGGCGGTGAAGCTCCCGTTCTCGAGGATGAGACGGAGATGGACAAAGGGAAGGGAGGATGATGTCCTCATTGAGGTGAAAGGCGGAGACCACCTTCGGAAGGAAGGAAGGAACCGGACAGAGAACCGCCTTATCCTGGTGGAAGACCAAAAGGGGCTCCGTGCAAGAAAGTGGCGCCAATTCAGATACCAGTCGAAGGACGTAATGGCCACAAGGAAAATGACCTTACAGAACAAAAGGCGAAGAGAAACCCTCCGCAAGGGCTCAAAGGGAGTAGACTGGAGTGCCGAGAGCACAAGATTAAGGTCCCAGGGCGGAATGGGAGAGCGATACGGGGGAACAGTGTGAGCGACTCTCTGGATAAAGGTTTTGACAGGTCCGAGAGGGGCCAAAGGCCGCTGGAAAAGAATGGAAAGCGCCGAGACCTGACCCTTTGGGAAGGGAAAAATGAAGAGGATGAACCTTCAGATTTTCGCAAAAACCCAGGTAAGACCGCCAAGTCCGGTAGTAAATCCTGGATGAGGCCGGCTTCCTTGCGCAGATCATGGTACGAACCACATCCGCCGAAAAACCCTGTCGCATTAAAACTGCGGTCTCAATAGCCATGCCGTTAAACCTAGCGACCCTAAATGCTGGTGGAAGATCGGCCCTTGAGAGAGGAGGTCGTCTCTTAGAGGCAGCGGCCAAGGCGCTTCTCCCAGAAGCAGTGTTAGGTCGGCATACCAAGGCCGGCGAGGCCAATCCGGGGCTATCAGAATCGCAGGCATGTCCTCTGACGCGATTTTCCGGACAACCCGTGGCAGAAGAGGGAGGGGCGGAAATACGTACAGGAGGGAAAATTCCGACCACGGAAGAACGAGAGCGTTGGTGCTGTACGCCCTCGGATCCTTGGACCTAGACAGGAAGGTAGGGAGCTTGTGGTTGAACCTGGAGGCCATGAGATCCACGTCCGGACGACCCCAACGGAGGCAAATGGACTCAAACACATCGGGATGCAGAGACCACTCGCCCGGGTCGGTCGTCGTCCAGCGGAGGAAGTCCGCCTCCCAGTTGTTCACCCCCGGAATGCAAATTGCCGACAGGGCCAGAACATAAGTTTCCGCCCAGTGGAGGATGTGAGACACCTCCCGCATAGCCGCTGCACTGCGAGTGCCCCCTTGATGATTTATATATATATATACACACCACAGCCGTAGCGTTGTCCGACTGGATACGGACGGGAGTGGAGTCCAATTCTGGAGCGACAGGATAAATCGCCCTCAGTTCCGGAACGTTTAATCGGCAGTTTGGACTCCGATGGACCCTGGACGGACCAGGGAGGAAACACCCCCCCCAACCCTGCAGACTGGCATTGGTGGTAACCACCAACCAGGTCATCGGCAGAAAGGATTTTCCCTGGAGGGGGGGGGGGTCCGTAACCACCAGAGGAGGGAGGTTTGAGTGTGGGGAGGAAGGGCTGGTCCAGACTCTCCGGAGACTTGTCCCAGGCAGACAGAATTGCTGTCTGGAAGATGCAGGAGTGATATTGCGCGAAAGGGATCGCTTCAAAGCAGGACATCATCTGTCCCAACACCCAACAAGGACGGACGGACGGCGGTGACGAAGGGTCCGAACCGAACTGTGAAGGAGCAGAAGCTTTTACGGTGGGAGCCGAATCTCTGCAGCTTCTGTATCCAGTAACATCCCCAGAAAGACTAGTTGTCTGGATGGGGTAAGCGAAGACTTGGGAAGGTTGATTATCCATCCGAACCCCGCCCCACTGTCTCTCGCCCCTGAGAGAAGCAAAGCCTGTCTCAGCTGTATATTGCCCCTCTTCAGTGAGTGGGGGCTCTCTGTGAGGGGAAGGGGGGGGGGGGGGGGAGCAGGGCTGGAACAGCCACTCTCGCCATCCTGACGTCTTCACCCTCTGTCCATTCCAGCAGGGTCGCCCCTTCAGCTACTGGCACCGCAGTGGCAGGAAGCTGGAGAGGGGCTTGGCGTGCGGGCGACCCTTACGCTGGCGGGATGCAGGAGAGCTAGGCTGCCCTGGTCCTCCTTGTCATCTGTGGGGAAGGCAGCAGTGCAGATTGCTGGCACTGACGCAGCTCGACCCCGGGAGAAAGAGAGGTCCAGGAGTCTCTGTCCCTGTGAACAATAGAAAAATAAAAAATTAAATAAAAAATTAAAAAGGAGAAAAACAGCCCTGCAGAGCAGGGAGTGTACACTAAGCAATAACTGGTAGTCTCTCTCCAGGCTGAGGGTATAGCTGCTGGAGGAGAGGCTTAACAATTTTCACTTAGTGTCACGCCTCCTAGAGAGAGTTGAGCTATACCCATGGTTTCCTCCTGTGTCCCCAAAGGAATTGGGCGAGAAAACTCAAATCAAAATTTAAGAAAAACTATACATATAAAAGGTATTGATGGATTCTTACTGAAATGTAGAATAAAAGTAACCGGTCAGTTTTATCGTACATCGAACATCGTAATAAAATAAATAAAAAATTCTAACTATGGTGGAATTGTTGTTTTTTTTCCAATTTCACCCCATATGGAATTATTTTCCCGCTTCCCACTACATAATGTGTAATATGATGGAAAGTACAACTTGTCCCGCAAAAAAACAAGCCCTCATATGGCTATGTGAACAGACAAATAAAAAAAAAAAGTTATGGCCCTGGGAAGGCAGGGAGCGCAAAACGAAAACGCAAATAAATAAATAAATAAATACAGTCCTGAAAGGGTTAAGTCAGTGTTCGACCCTTTAAATAGGTCAACCTGAACCAGCTGTTTGCAGATGAGGTACTGGCATATTTATTATCCAGGTCAAGTCTAAAGTCTAGGTCACCAAAATATCTTGCCCCAGCAATGGTAGAAAAGATCCAATTTTATTAACTACAGCCCACAAATTAATCAAAAATGATTTTTACAAACTTGGTTAATCCTTTACAAGTTTCACAAGAATTACATGATAGAATTTACAAATACTTGGCTGTGAAAATATTATACAACTGATCTGTCTTGAACACCATTGGCTCAATTTTGTCAGACGGACAAGCAACGTTTTGGTGTCCGCCTCCAAAGCTTAATGGAGACGGAACAGAGGAAAACTGCTGCATTCTGAGCGGATCCTTTTCCATTCATTTTGCATGAATTAGAGCTAAACTGATCCGTTTTGGACCGCTTGTGAGAGCCCTGAACTGATCTCACAAACTAAAAGCCAACACGCCAGTGTGAAAGTAGCCTAAGATCATTTGGCTTTTGGAGGGAAAATTTTGTTGGTTTTATGTCAAATTTGAAGAGACCCTAAAGTACTCAGGGTGAAACCCCCCGCAAAAATGTCCCCACTTGCACCATCGCCGGAACTGCCTGCTGGATCATTCAAAACTCATGCAAACTGATGGAATTTGTCAGACAGATCAGGATCCTGATCCGTATGACAAATGCATTGAAATGCCGGATCAGTCTCTCTGGTGTTATCCGAAAAAACTGATCGGAACACTCGGAGCCAGCATTAATGCATGACAAATGCTGGATCCGGCAAGTGTTCCAGAATTTTGGACGGAGAAAAAACCGCAGCATGCTGCAGTATTCTCTCTGTCCTGAAAACTCAAAAAGACTAAACTGAAGACATCCTGATGCATCCTGAACAGATTGCTCTCTATTCAGAATGCAGGGGGATAAAACTGATCAGTTATTTTCCGGTATTGAGCCCCTAGGACGGAACTCAATGCTGGAAAAGAATAACGCTAGTGTGAAAGTACCCTAAGGAGAGGGGGAATCCAGAAAGAACTGGGTCCTCAGGCACACTGGCAAACTGAATGCTTGCTTGCTTACATAATGACAGGCATATCATTCACATGAAACAGACTGATGATTACTAGATAGCCATGCTTATAGACCCTCACTAGTAAAGCAAAATTGGGAAATTTTTTCCTCTTGCTGAAAGAGAGGCCAAATTACTTTGTTACTGTGTACGCAGCTTGCTGTAGCTTTCAGCAAGCAGACACCTGCTGTGCACGTGTCTGATGCCCATCTCCGCCCCCTGTGAAGTCAACCACTTCCCACCTTCATGTGCCACTCCAGACTGCCAAGCAATTCCTTCATGCACCACTTCCAGACTGAGGCAAATCTTCAAACAAATCTACTGCCTCAACAAGCAGATTCAGTCCTACTTGGACTCTGGCCTTTCTCCTGCACATTACCGTGTTCTGACCCCATGGACTTCTGGCCAAGGAGACTGGAACAGTGGCACTAACTGGCCCAGTATGCTCTTTCTTGCCAAGCCTCCAGTGTCATTTCAGAAAAGGATTTCAGCACGGCAGGGGGTGTTGTTACACCCAAATAGATTTCGTTGTATTCCAGTGTACAAAACATCACTTTTGTCAAAATGATCTAGTCATGGATTGGTGAGGATTTTTAAACTCCTGTGGCTGAGGCTGATGAATAGATCTGCCCTTGCTGATTATGTCCTGTCATGCCACTGCCTGTCTGCACCGTATGACTGCTGCCATAATGCCACTGTCTGACTACCATTAGGCTCTGTGTAGTGTGGGTGCAGCTGCCACCATCATGTTAATACTTCCATACCATATGGCTGCTGCCATTACTGCTGCTCCCTGCTGTCACTTCCACTACCTATACTGCCAATACTATTAATGCTACACAGCCGCCGCTAATATTACTAACACCCCTAAATAAATAGTCACACACACACACACACACACATCTACTGCCTTGTCTGTTCCATGTTGCACTGATACTGCAGGCCATGATTATCAGGATAACTGTCACATTTAGACCCTAATTTCAATTTTCATATATGTAGTTACTAATAACATGATATTCCAGAATCAGTAACTATTAGACTGACTTACCCCATATTTAATAAAATTCAGCCCTTAGCAACTAGTCTGCATAAAACTGCAATTTCGCTATTCACTTAAGATGGCCGCCACTGCCCTCACCCTGAGGCTAATCCAGCCTGCCCTCACTAGCCAGTAACAATAGCCCTCCAAAAGTGTCAGTAACCAGTGCCCTCCCCCCTAAAGGGTTAATCTCCTGCAGCACAAAAGGGGTCCTCTTACCATATGTTGCTTTCATTTATACACTGAGCAGATGGCAGATCTTGCTGCTCGAACTCAGCTGAGTGAGGGAGAGTCTGCCAAGCACAGGGACAGGGAGAAGTGCACACAGCCCAGGCACTGTTATCAGCTGCTGGGGAGGACCTGGCTTTAATAATTTACTTACAGTCCCTGGCTGTCAGTAATGTGATCCTGCAGCTCCATAGATGGACCATGCCTAGCAACCCTATTTTAACCCCTTCAGGACCAGGTCATTTTTTGCAAATCTGACCAGTGTCACTTTATGTGGTGATAACTTTAAAACGCTTTTACTTATCCAGGCCATTGTAAGATTGTTTTTTGTCACATATTGTACTTCATGACACTGGTAAAATGGAGTAAAAAAAAAATAATTTTTATTTATTAAAAAAAAATACCAAATTTGCAAAAAATGTGAAAAAATGTGCACATTTCCAAGTTTAAATGTCTCTACTTCTATAATACATATTAATACCTATAAAAATAGTTATTACTTTACATTTCCCATATGTCTTCTTCATGTTAGGATCATTTTGGGAATGACATTTTATTTTTGGGGATGTTACAAGGCTTAGAAGTTTAGAAGTAAATCTTAAAAACCAACTTTTTAAAGACCAGTTCAGGTCTGAAGTCACTTTGTGAAGCTTACATGGTAGAAACCACCCAAAAATTACCCCATTCTAGAAACTACACCCCTCAAGGTATTCAAAACTGATTTTACAAACGTCTTTAACCCTTTAGGTATTCCACAAGAGTTATTGGCAAATAGAGATGAAATTTCAGAATTTCAATTTTTTGGCAAATTTTCAATTTTAATCCATTTTTTCCAGTAACAAAGCAACGGTTAACAGCCAAACAAAACTCAATATTTATGACCCCGATTCTGTAGTTTACAGAAACACCCCATATGTGGTCGTAAACTGCTGTACGGGCACACGGCAGAAGGAAAAAAATGCCATACGGCTTTTGGAAGGCAGATTTTGCTAGACAGATTTTTTTTTTTACACCATGTCCCATTTGAAGCCCCCCTGATGCACCCCTAGAGTAGAAACTCCAAAAAAAGAGACCCCATTTTAGAAACTACGGGATAGGGTGGAAGTTTCGTTGGTACTAGTTTAGGGTACATAGGATTTTTGGTTGCTCTATATTACACTTTTTGTGAGGCAAGGTAACAAGAAATAGCTGTTTTGGCACCGTTCATCTGAAAGGTTAGATCATGTGGTATTTTTATAGAGACGGTTGTCACGGACGGGGTGATACCTAATATGTATACCATTTTTTTATTTATGTAAATTTTACACAATTATTTCATAATTGAAACAAAAAAAATAATAATCAGGTTTTAGTGTCTCCATAGTCAGAGTCATAGGGCCAGATTTATCATTAGCTCAAGTCAGAATAATGGAGTGAAAAAGTCGCAAATTTTTGCGCACTCGCTTAACCCATTTCAGCCCCGCTAGGTGAAACCCCCTTCATGACCAGAGCACTTTTTACACTTCGGCACTACACTCCTTTCACCGTTTATCGCTTGGTCATGCAACTTACCACCCAAATGAATTTTACCTCCTTTTTTCTCACTAATAGAGCTTTCATTTGGTAATATTTTATTGCTGCTGACATTTTTACTTTTTTTGTTATTAATCAAAATGTAACGATTTTTTCGCAAAAAAATGCAATTTTTCACTTTCAGCTGTAAAATTTTGCAAAAAAAACGACATCCATATATAAATTTTTCGCCAAATTTATTGTTCTACATGTCTTTGATAAAAAAAAAATGTTTGGGCAAAAAAAAAAAATGGTTTGTGTAAAAGTTATAGCATTTACAAACTATGGTACAAAAATGTGAATTTCCGCTTTTTGAAACAGCTCTGACTTTCTGAGCACCTGTCATGATTCCTGAGGTTCTACAATGCCCAAACAGTAGAAAACCCCCACAAATGACCCCATTTCGGAAAGTAGACACCCTAAGGTATTCGCTGATGGGCATAGTGAGTTCATAGAACTTTTTATTTTTTGTCACAAGTTATCGGAAAATGATGATTATTTTTTATTTATTTTTTTTCTTACAAAGTCTCATATTCCACTAACTTGCGACAAAATAAAAAATTCTAGGAACTTGCCATGCCCCTCACGGAATACCTTGGGGTGTCTTCTTTCCAAAATGGGGTCACTTGTGGGGTAGTTATACTGCCCTGGCAATTTAGGGGCCCAAATGTGTGAGAAGAACTTTGCAATCAAAATGTGTACAAAATGACGGGTGAAATCCAAAAGGTGCACTTTGGAATATGTGCCCCTTTGCCCACCTTGGCAGCAAAAAAGTGTGACACATCTGGTATCGCCGTACTCAGGAGAAGTTGGGGAATGTGTTTTGGGGTGTCATTTTACATATACCCATGCTAAGTGAGAAAAATATCTTGGTCAAATGCCAACTTTGTATAAAAAAATGGGAAAAGTTGTCTTTTGCCAAGATATTTCTCTCACCCAGCATGGGTATATGTAAAATGACACCCCAAAACACATTCCCCAACTTCTCCTGAGTACGGCGAATCCAGATGTGTCACACTTTTTTGCTGCCAAGGTGGGCAAAGGGGCACATATTCCAAAGTGCACCTTTCAGATTTTGCAGGCCATTTTTTACACATTTTGATTGCAAGGTACTTCTCACACATTTGGGCCCCTAAATTGCCAGGGCAGTATAACTACGCCACAAGTGACCCCATTTTGGAAAGAAGACACCCCAAGGTATTCCGTGAGGGGCATGGCGAGTTCCTAGAATTTTTTATTTTTTGTCACAAGTTAGCGGAAAATTATGATTTTTTTTTCTTCTCTTTTTTCCTTACAAAGTCTCATATTCCACTAACTTGCGACAAAAAATAAAAAAGTCTAGGAACTCGCCATGCCCCTCACGGAATACCCTGGGGTGTCTTCTTTCCAAAATGGGGTCACTTGTGGCGTAGTTATACTGCCCTGGCAATTTAGGGGCCCAAATGTGTGAGAAGAACTTTGCAATCAAAATGTGTACAAAATGACGGGTGAAATCCAAAAGGTGCACTTTGGAATATGTGCCCCTTTGCCCACCTTGGCAGCAAAAAAGTGTGACACATCTGGTATCGCCGTACTCAGGAGAAGTTGGGGAATGTGTTTTGGGGTGTCATTTTACATATACCCATGCTGGGTGAGAGAAATATCTTGGCAAAAGACAACTTTTCCCATTTTTTTTATACAAAGTTGGCATTTGACCAAGATATTTTTCTCACCCAGCATGGGTATATGTAAAATGACACCCCAAAACACATTGCCCAACTTCTCCTGAGTACGGCGATACCAGATGTGTCACACTTTTTTGCTGCAAAGGTGGGCAAAGGGGCACATATTCCAAAGTGCACCTTTCGGATTTTGCAGGGCATTTTTTACACATTTTGATTGCAAAGTTCTTCTCACACATTTGGGCCCCTAAATTGCCAGGGCAGTATAACTACGCCACAAGTGACCCCATTTTGGAAAGAAGACACCCCAGGGTATTCCGTGAGGGGCATGGCGAGTTCCTAGACTTTTTTATTTTTTGTCGCAAGTTAGTGGAATATGAGACTTTGTAAGGAAAAAAGAGAAGAAAAAAAAATCATAATTTTCCGCTAACTTGTGACAAAAAATAAAAAATTCTAGGAACTCGCCATGCCCCTCACAGAATACCCTGGGGTGTCTTCTTTCCAAAATGGGGTCACTTGTGGCGTAGTTATACTGCCCTGGCAATTTAGGGGCCCAAATGTGTGAGAAGAACTTTGCAATCAAAATGTGTAAAAAATGCCTTGCAAAATCCGAAAGGTGCACTTTGGAATATGTGCCCCTTTGCCCACCTTGGCTGCAAAAAAGTGTCACACATGTGGTATCGCCGTACTCAGGAGAAGTTGGGCAATGTGTTTTGGGGGGTCATTTTACATATACCCATGCTGGGTGAGAGAAATATCTTGGCAAAAGACAACTTTTCCCATTTTTTTATACAAAGTTGGCATTTGACCAAGATATTTTTCTCACCCAGCATGGGTATATGTAAAATGACACCCCAAAACACATTCCCCAACTTCTCCTGAGTACGGCGATACCACATGTGTGACACTTTTTTGCAGCCTAGATGCGCAAAGGGGCCCAAATTCCTTTTAGGAGGGCATTTTTAGACATTTGGATCCCAGACTTCTTCTCACACTTTCGGGCCCCTAAAAAGCCAGGGCAGTATAAATACCCCACATGTGACCCCACTTTGGAAAGAAGACACCCCAAGGTATTCAATGAGGGGCATGGCGAGTTCCTAGAATTTTTTTTTTTTTGCATAAGTTAGCGGATATTGATTTTTTTTTGTTTTTTTCTCACAAAGTCTCACTTTCCGCTAACTTAGGACAAAAATTTCAATCTTTCATGGACTCAATATGCCCCTCACGGAATACCTTGGGGTGTCTTCTTTCCGAAATGGGGTCACATGTGGGGTATTTATACTGCCCTGGCTTTTTAGGGGCCCTAAAGCGTGAGAAGAAGTCTGGAATATAAATGTCTAAAAATGTTTACGCATTTGGATTCCGTTGAGGGGTATGGTGCGTCCATGTGAGATTTTATTTTTTGACACAAGTTAGTAGAATATGAGACTTTGTAAGAAAAAACAAAAACAAAAACAAACAAAAAATTTCCGCTAACTTGTGCCCAAAAAAATGTCTGAATGGAGCCTTACCAGAGGGGGGGGGGGGGGGGGGGTGATCAATGACAGGGGGGTGATCAATGACAGGGGGGTGATCAATGACACGGATCGGATCCGCAAAACACATGCGGACGTCTGAATGGAGCCTTACAGGGGGGTTATCAATGACAGGGGGTGATCAGGGTGATCACCCCCCTGTCACTGATCACCCCCCTGTAAGGCTCCATTCAGACATCCGCATGATTTTTTACGGATCCATGGATACATGGATCGGATCCACAAAACACATGCGGACGTCTGAATGGAGCCTTACAGGGGGGTTATCAATGACAGGGGGTGATCAGGGTGATCACCCCCCTGTCAATGATCACCCCCCTTGTAAGGCTCCATTCAGACATCCGCATGATTTTTTTACGGATCCATGGATCGGATCCACAAAACACATGCGGACGTCTGAATGGAGCCTTACAGGGGGGTTATCAATGACAGGGTGATCACCCCCCTGTCAATGATCACCCCCCCTGTAAGGCTCCATTCAGACATCCGCATTTGTTTTGCGGATCCGATCCATGTATCCATGGATCCGTAAAAATCATGCGGACGTCTGAATGGAGCCTTACAGGGGGAGTGATCAATGACAGGGGGGTGATCAATGACAGGGGGTGATCAGGGAGTGTATATGGGTGATCACCCGCCTGTCATTGATCACCCCCCTGTAAGGCTCCATTCAGACGTCCGCATGATTTTTACGGATCCATGGATCGGATCCACAAAACACATGCGGACGTCTGAATGGAGCCTTACAGGGGGGTTATCAATGACAGGGGGGTGATCAATGACAGGGGGTGATCAGGGAGTGTATATGAGTGATCACCCGCCTGTCATTGATCACCCCCTGTAAGGCTCCATTCAGACGTCCGCATGTGTTTTGCGGATCCGATCCATGTATCCAGTGATCCGTAAAAATCATGCGGACGTCTGAATGGAGCCTTACAGGGGGGTGATCAATGACAGGGGGGTGATCAATGACAGGGGGTGATCAGGGAGTGTATATGGGTGATCACCCGCCTGTCATTGATCACCCCCCTGTAAGGCTCCATTCAGACGTCCGTATGCTTTTTGCGGATCCGATCCATGTATCCGTTGATCCGTAAAAATCATACGGACGTCTGAACGGAGCCTGACAGGGGGGTGATCAATGACAGGGCGGTGATCAATGACAGGGGGGTGATCAATGACAGGGGGGTGATCAGGGAGTTTATATGGGGTGATCATGGGTGATCAGGGGTTTATAAGGGGTTTATAAGGCGTTAATAAGTGACGGGGGGGGGGTGTAGTGTAGTGTGGTGTTTGGTGCGACTGTACTGACCTACCTGAGTCCTCTGGTGGTCGATCCTAACAAAAGGGACCACCAGAGGACCAGGTACGAGGTATATTAGACGCTGTTATCAAAACAGCGTCTAATATACCTGTTAGGGGTTAAAAAATTCGGATCTCCAGCCTGCCAGCGAGCGATCGCCGCTGGCAGGCTGGAGATCCACTCGCTTACCTTCCGTTCCTGTGAGCGCAGCGCGCCTGTGTGCGCGCGTTCACAGGAAATCCCGGCCCTCGCGAGATGACGCGTATATGCGTGACTCTGCGCAGGGCTGCCGCCTCCGGACCGCACATCTGCGTTAGGCGGTCCGGAGGTGGTTAAACTGCGCAAAAATTTGCGACTTTTTTCTGCTCTGCACTATGCTCGCCAGTTTTCTGAAAGTGGGCGTGTTTTCTTATGTAAATGAATCTCTAGACAGATTTACTATTGGGACTATTTAAAAAGTCGCAAAAAAGTCGCAATTTCACTCCAGTGAGGACCATGCTTATCTTATGAGACTTTTTAATAGAACATGCGACTTTTTCATAAAAACTTGCGACTTTTTCATAAAAACTTGCGACTTTTGTAAAGCTGCTTACTGACGGATAAACTGCTACCGTCAAACCACATTTATTACAGTCTTAAAGGGCCGATCATAAATCTGACTTGGCTAAAACTGACTTTAGCTATATGTGAAAGTGGAGTGAGCTGTCAGAGTCGTGATAAATCTGGCCCATAGTTTTTAAAGTTTTTGGGCATTTATCTAGGTAGGGTCTCATTTTTTGCGGGATGAGATGACTGTTTGATTAGCACTATTTTGGGGTGCATATGACTTTTTGATTGCTTGCTATTACACTTTTTGTGATGTAAGATGACCCAAAAAAATTGCTTTTTTTACACCGTTTTTATTTATATTTTTTTTACGGTGTTCACCTGAAGGGTTAGGTCATGTGATATTTCTATAGAGCTGGTCGATACGGCCGCGGCGATACCTAATATGTATACTTTATTTGTTTATGTAAGTTTTACACAATAATATTCTTGAAACAAAAAACAAAACAAAAAAAAATCATGTTTTAGTGTTTCCATAGTCTAAGGGCCATAGTTTTTTCAGTTTTTGGGCGATTATCTTGGGTAGGGTATGATTTTTGCGGGATGAGATGACGGTTTGATTGGCACTATTTTGGGGTGCATATGACTTTTTGATTGCTTGCTATTACACTTTTTGTGATGTAAGGTGACCAAAAATGTTTTATTTAGCACAGTTTTTATTTTTTATGGTGTTCATCTGGAGGGTTAGGTCATGTGATATTTTTATAGAGCCGGTCGATACGGGCGTGGCGATACCCAATATGTATACTTTTTTATTTATGCAAGTTTTACACAATAACAGCTTTTTTAAAACAAACAAAAAAAAGGTGTTTTAGTGTCTCCATATTCTGAGCCATATTTTTATTTATTTTTTGGGCGATTGTCTCAGGTAGGGGCTAATTTTTTGCGGGATGAGGTGACTGTTAGATTGGTACTATTTTGGTGGGCGTACGCCTTTTTGATCGCTTGATGTTGTACTTTTTGTGATGTAAGGGGACAAAAAAATTGTTTATTTAGCACAGTTTTTATTTTGTATTTTTTACGGTGTTTCTCTGAGGGGTTAGGTCATGTGATATGTTTATAGGAGCTGGTCGATACGGACGCGACGATACCTAATATGTATTTTCCCTATTTTGTTACGCTCGTCCTCGAGCGCTAAGTGCCGGCGATTGAGGACGAGCATTCTCGTCCTAGGTTGTTAAGGGGTTAAGCACAGGTAAAAGTAAGCAGTACAGGGAACAAAAATGTGGAATTAAGGAGTAATTGAATATACAGTGATAAGTTGAAATAGGGCCATCAAGGTGATATTAAAGGGCTTCTGTCACCCCACAAAAGTCTTTTTTTTGGGATAGTTACATTACTTATAGCGCGATATAGGAGAATATAATCTTGTCACTTACTTTCATGCGGCCGTTTCTTTAGAAAACAAAGTTTTATAATATGTAAATCCGGTCTCTACCAGCAAGTAGGGCGTCTACTTGCTGGTAGCCACAGCAGAAAACCGCCCCCCTCGCCGTGTTGATTGACAGGGCCAGCCGTGATCTCCTCCTCCGGCCGGCCCTGTCAATATTTAAAAAAATCGCACGCCTCTGTTCATTCGGCGCAGGCGCTCTGAGATGAGGAGGCTCGTCTCCTCAGAACTCCCTCAGTGTCCGCCTGCGCCGATGACATCACCGAAAGAGAAGAAGACATCGGCGCAGGCGCACTGAGGGAGTTCTGAGGAGACGAGCCTCCTCATCTCAGAGCGCCTGCGCCGAATGAACAGAGCGATTTTTGAAATACTGACAGGGCCGGCCGGAGGAGGAGATCACGGCTGGCCCTGTCAAATCAACATGGCGAGGGGGGCGGTTTTCTGCTGCGGCTACCAGCAAGTAGACGCCCTACTTGCTGGTAGAGACCGGATTTACATATTATAAAACTTTGTTTTCTAAAGAAACGGCCACATGAAAGTAAGTGACAAGATTATATTCTCCTATATCGCGCTATAAGTAATGTAACTATCCCAAAAAAAAATATGACTTTTGTGGGGTGACAGAAGCCCTTTAATCACCACAATCCAATACTCCCAACAAAAAAAAAAAAATATATATATATATATATATATATATATATATATATATATATGACAGTTATCCTTTAACCTTTTCACACCCACACTGTACCACTCCTGTTCCAAATTAAAAAAGGAGCCTTTTCCAGGCTCATTCAGAACAAGCCACTTTTTTCTGACATTAACTTGTGTGTATAAAAAGGGGTAGGGATCTACCCCCGCTGTGGCATAATTTTTGGAATCCTTGGTCCCAACATGCAATTTTTTCCCTCCATAACACTGTGTGTTTAAACATCATCTGCTCCTGATAAGGGACAATTTTTGGAAGCTGTATGTGTATAGCAGGGCTGTTTTTGTGTGTATAGAGAGATATATATATATATATATATATATATATATATATAGCAGGGCTGTTTGTGTGTGTATATATGTAGAAAGGCCATTAGGCCTGAATTTGTGGGAGGAGTTAGTCCCCTACTTAAACGTCCAGCCCCTACTCACCTCTGCCGTCTAGTTCAAGTGTCCAAGCACTTCCGGTTTGCGCATCTGCAGGTCTGCGTCACTTCCGGTTCGGGCGTCCGACGTTTGGGGCGGCACAGCGTGTTCGGCGGTCTGGTCTGGCTCCAGCCTAATTGTAATTTGTGCTACTCCGGTCCCCACCACACCGCACGGTGGTCTCATCAGGGACCGGAGCGCACATGCCGGTAATTCCCCCCCCCCCAACGGCGGCATCTGGGCTGTTCCGTGCACCCGTCTGGGGTGGGGAGGGTTATCACACTATTCCTTAGGCCGCAGCACGTGGGAAGGCCAGTTCTGCATCACAGACCTACCTTCCTCTAAACTTTCATTCACTCCGGGCTTGTATTCAAATTGCATCCTGTTTGGCCTGCCAGCGCCACCTAGTAGCTCTCAGGTGCTTTTTTCATTATTTTTTTTTCTCTTCCCTGTCTTTCCACATCATGTATTTCCCCGACACCAAAGTATAGCAGTAGCCAGTTGCACGCTTACCTGGAAGTCACCACGCAAAATTATTCGCACAATAGTTTCCATGCCGTACATGGTACACGTACACGTACATAATTACACTCAGCCCCGTATAAATAAGCTTTCTTTTCTCTACAGATCATACTGTGTAAAAAAATAAATAATAATAATTAAAATAAAGGGGTTCTCTTTCCGAAATAGCACCGACCGGTTCGCTTTCCTCACGTGTCAAAACCCTGATTCTCGTTCATAATCCAGGTACAATTATTTTTTATCCAACACTTCACTTCCTCACATAGTACGCCCATACGTCACGCTCGCTCAGATTTACATCTGTCTTAAACCCCCAGGTCTCTTCTTCATTAAAAACCATCTAACAAGCTGTACTTCTCCATAAATAAATCGCAAGACCCTGGTTCTCGTTCCTTTTATCCAGGTATAGTTTTGTTTCCGCTATATTCAAAGCCGCAGTCAGCCCTCATTGTCATTTGCAACGCACGCATACCTCCCATTCATGCCCCCAGTAGTTCTCCAGGCGCTCACACGCCACGGTCACAGATTTACATCTGTCTCAAACCCCCTAGGCTTCGTCGGCGATATCAACTACTGCTGGGCCTGTCTTCCATATACCCAAAGATCAAATCCCTGGGTATAATCACCATCAAGGTTAGTATTCTACCATCTCATAATAATTCGCCTATTATCCCATAGATAGTACATGAACTGGCTCACAGGGTCTGGACGTCAGACCTAGCTCACCGAGGCATTTACCAACCATCTCCCACCTCAACACTGAGGTACGGCCCAACGCCCAAATCATAGTTAGACGCCTCATTCGCTCTTCTATAGGGCCATAGCCAGGGCCTCACCTCTCACGGCCATACGTTTTGAACCTTTTAACAGTCATCGAGAGGCCAACATGCCGCCACCACATCTGTGGCAACGTAGTTTACCTCGCCCAAATCATAGATAGAGTCTTTTACCGCCACTTGGCATTAGCAGGGTCTCATCCGTCACTAGTCTAAGTTAAGTTTTTCGCTTCGGCATTAGCCTTACAGTCCAGTTCACAGGAGGAATTCCCCCCCCCCCCCCCCAACCAACCCACCCCTTGAATTTATTTTATTTTTCTCAGACAGCCCTACTAAATCCAACTCATTAATTCATTTTCTAGAATGTCGCAAGATGCGTCTCCCATGAATGAGGTACCTGATGAGGATATTATATCCACTCCTGTCAGACCAGTTTCCCCTGGAGTATCTCTCGCCCCTTCTACCCCTACGTCTTTGAGAGCATGGACTATACCCAAAAGCGAAATTATACAGACTATTAACTAACCAAGCCCCTGAGCCTAGGCCAGGCAGTAGCTCTCAATGGCAACCTTCCGGCGCCGGCATTGCCACCCAGGACACCCTCGCGGCAATCCTGGCCAACATACAGACCTTGAACAGCAGGTTAAGCAAGGTGGAAAGTGCCATAGCCTCCCCAGGTAACCTCCTGATCCTTCAGCCCTTGTCCCAGCAGTACCCACGGCACCAACACCCGCCCCCACGCTTCCCCCTCCAGCTCCTGCTCCTGTCACATCACCTTTCGTGTCACCAGCTCACTCTGTCCCAGACTCCATTAGGAAGGAAATCCTTGATGGGAAGGACGTGTGTCTGGTGTCTTTACTCATCGCCTCCCAGGACGTACTGGAGAAAAGGGCTTACAATTTTGGCGATATCTCGGTGGTCCTTAAAACCAGAGACCCAAGGCTCAACAAGAAATTGTCAATTCCTAATTTCGTGTTGGCCTTCGGAATATATTGTGATGTCATCTGCTCCGTGTATCCCCACAGGAGAGAGGAACTGGACCTCTATCTCCATAAAGTTGTGGATTTGGGCGTCAAGTACGGGGGCTCATCTTTTTATGATTATCATAAATCGATATCAGCGAAAGCGGCGACACATTTGAAACAGTTCAATGTCAGAATTAACTGGTGTCAAATGGACACCAGTTAATTCTGTCGCCATTTCGCTGGTCTGAGGCCCCCGTCCTGCGCCATTTGCAATTCCTCTACCCACCTGGCCGATTTGTGCCCTTCCATGGCCGACCCATCTACCACCACCCCTCAATCCTCTTCCACTCCTCACCTCAAACAGGAAGGCGGACAGCGGGATAAATTAGGGAGGCCCATCTCCTTTTTAGGGAAGGTGCAGGTGTGCAACAACTTCAACGCAGGTTCCTGCAGCTTCGGCGCTTGTTGCACATCTGCTCCATCTGTTTCAGGGCACACACGAAGACCATGTGCCCAGCCAGGTTGTCCCCTAACAAATGACTTACCGACGTTAATATCGACAACCTGGCTTTTTATTTAAAAAGTCATCCGAGTAAACATCTGGTGGAGTATTTGATAACAGGTTTTACCCAGGGCTTTCTCACGGGTCTCGTGGCCATTCCCCCAGGGATACTGGAATGCCCCAATCTCCTATCAGCCTGCCTAGACCCGGAGGCCACGGACGTTCTCCTCTCCACAGAAGTAGCTCAAGGTTTCATGATCGGCCCCTTCACCTCCTCACCATTTTCCTCCTGGCGCACTAACCCTATTGGCATAGCTGTACAGAAATATTCGAATAAAAAGCGTAATATTATTGATTTATCGGCACCGCACTCTTCTTTTGTCCCTAGCATCAACTGACTCATTCCCGCAGACGAATTCTCACTACAATACGCAAAAATAGACGACGCAATACAAACCATCATTTAATCTGGTAGCAACGCTTGGCTTAGTAAAACAGACATTACCAACGCATTCAAATTACTGCCCATGCACCCATCACTTTGGCACTTGCACAGTGTTAAATGGCGAAACAGATACTATTTTTCAACGCGTCTCACCTTCGGGTCCAGAAGCAGCCCAAAACTGTTTGATATTTTTGCTCCGGAACATTATTAGATGTCACGGCGTCATTCACTACTTGGATGACTTCCTCATCATAGAGCCAAGCACACGCACACCCACAGATATCCTCAGCACCTCTGCTCTCTTCGCCACCCTCGGGGTACCCTTGTCTCCCGCTAAAACCATTGGCCCCTCCACTAAACTCACTTTCTTGGGGATAGAGCTGGACTCTGGAACCTTCCGCGCCAGCCTTCCCCCTGAGAAACTGGTCCGCCTAAGAGGGGATATAGATGTGTTCCTGCAGAATGATGTTTGCACCAGGAAAGAACTTCAGTCCTTATTGGGGTCCCTGAATTTTGCGATGCGCATCGTTCCGCAGGGTAGATCCTTTGTGTCCTGGCTCCTGTGTCTACTTCACGGGGTTCCAGACGCCTGCCCTATCGTGTTGGACCAGCACGCCAAAGCTGACCTACTCATGTGGGGGAAGTTTTTGACCCAATGGGACGGCATCTCCATGTTTATTCCCCCTCTCTCTGATTCCTCTCCCTGCATCTACACTGACGCTGCAGCCAACACGGGTTTTGCAACCATATTTGGCAATCACTGGTTTAGGGGTCACTGGCCAGCAGAGACGGATGCCTTGCCGGGGTTTAGAGAAACTTCAGCTCTGTTTGAGATTTACCCCATCGTGGCGGCCGCATACACTTGGGGTCACCTCTGGTCCGGCAAGGCAGTAAAATGTTATTCCGACAACTCGTCAGCTTGCGACATCATTAACAAAGGGCGCTCTTCCTCTCTCACCATCATGCGGCTGATTCGCAAGCTGACCTGGTTGGCAGCAACCGTCCAGTTTCACTTAATTTGCCTTCACATCCCGGGCATTCACAACACGGCTGCTGACGCTCTGTCTCGATCTCAATTTCAGGTGTTTTTCCAGGCACTCCCGTCAGCCCATCATCAACCATCCAGAACACCGAATTTTCACGAGCTAATCTTGGATTGAACGCACTCATGCACCACGCTAGGACTCTTACGCACCAAGCACTATCACCAAACACTACTATCACCTACAATAGGGCACTTACCATTTTCAACAAATTCAGAGCTGAATTCGGATTACAAGGTGATTTTTTCGACCCAAACCATGGTGGCTTTTGCCTCTTTTTGCCACTTACACTTAAAACTCTCCCACAACACAATTAAATTATACCTCACGGGGGTACAGCATCACAGCCTAACTAATTTCCCTAACAATACCCCCTTTCTGTCATCATACCACATCAAGAAAATCTTAAAGGGGATCTCTAAAGTATCGGTTCCACCTATCACCACCAGACTACCTATAGATGGCCCTATCTTTAGAGCACTTAGCAACCTCCTCGACGAATCCCCTTTTGATCCCAACACTAACCTAGTGATCAAATCTGCTATCTATTTGGCTTTTTATGGGTTCTTAAGACCTAGGGAATTTACTTTTGTTTGTCAAGGAGATACCACTCACAGCCTTAAAACCTCACAACTCACTAAAAAAGACGACCATTACATTCTCTCAATCCCATCTACCAAAACTAATCAGTCCTCACACCCCACTATCATTCCTCTCTTTCCAACAGATAATGCTTGGTGCCCAGTTAAGACACTAGACACACACACACACAGCCCTGATATATATAAAAAATATATATACACGCAGCCCTGATTTTATATATCTATCTATCTCAGGGCTGTGTGTATATATATATATATATATATATATATATATATATATATATATAAAATAACGATAATTCAGGGCAGCACTCCTAGTAATGGAGGATCGGGTGCCAGCGATAAAAACACCTTACCAAGGTGTGTGATACAAAAATAGAAAGCACCGCAGCACATCTGTTGGTGAAAATAGTGGCTCTTTATTCACCCAGGCTGGGCGAATAAAGATCCACTATTTTCACCAATGGTGCTATATATATATATATATATATATATATATATATATATATATATATATATATATATAGATAGAGAGAGAAAGAGAGAGAGATAGATATTAGATCAGGGCTGTGTGTGTGTATATACACTCACCTAAAGAATTATTAGGAACACCTGTTCTATTTCTCATTAATGTGATTATCTAGTCAACCAATCACATGGCAGTTGCTTCAATGCATGTAGGGTTGTGGTCCTGGTCAAGACAATCTCCTGAACTCCGAACTGAATGTCAGAATGGGAAAGAAAGATGGGCTACAACAGCAGAAGACCCCACAGGGTACCACTCATCTCCACTACAAATAGGAAAAAGAGGCTACAATTTGCACGAGCTCACCAAAATTGGACTGTTGAAGACTGGAAAAATGTTGCCTGGTCTGATGAGTCTCGATTTCTGTTGAGACATTAAAATGGTAGAGTCCGAATTTAGCGTGAACAGAATGAGAACATGTATCCATCATGCCTTGTTACCACTGTGCAGGCTGGTGGTGGTGGTGTAATGGTGTGGGGGATGTTTTCTGGGCACACTTTAGGCCCCTTAGTGCCAATTGGCCATCGTTTAAATGCCATGGGCTACCTGAGCATTGTTTCTGACCATGTCCATCCCTTCATAACCACCATGTACCCATCCTCTGATGGCTACTTCCAGCAGGATAATGCACCATGTCACAAAGCTCGAATCATTTCAAATTGGTTTCTTGAACATGACAATGAGTTCACTGTACTAAAATGGCCCCCACAGTCACCAGATCTCAACCCAATAGAGCATCTTTGGGATGTGGTGGAATGGGAGCTTCGTGACCTGGATGTGCATCCCTCAAATCTCCATCAACTGCAAGATGCTATCCTATCAATATGGGCCAAAATTTCTAAAGAATGCTATCAGCACCTTGTTGAATCAATGCCACGTAGAATTAAGGCAGTTCTGAAGGCAAAAGGGGGTCCAACACCGCATTAGTATGGTGTTCCTAATAATTCTTCAGGTGAGTGTATAATTATATCTCTATCTATCAGAGCTGTGTGTATGTGTATAATAAAGCACGTATTTTAACCCAAATAATAATAAAAGTGAAGTATTCAATTTTCACCTGGGACAAGATAGTTTCAACTAGGGCTGCAACGATTAATCGATGTAATCGATTATATTCGATAACTGGATTCGTTGTCGACGAATCCAGTTATCGAATAATCGCCGATTCGTTGCTATGCGGGCGGGCGCTGCATCTTTATTTTACCTTTTTACAATGACGCTCCTGTAACACCCAGGCAGAGCGGACGGCGGCGTAACGTCACTCACTCACGTGACACGCCTGCTCCGCCTCCTTCATTCATGAAGTGGTGAGTGACGTTACGCCGCCGTCCGCTCTGCCTGGCTGTTACAGGAGCGTCATTGTAAAAAGGTAAAATAAAGATGCAGTGATTAGTGCGACTTATAAGCATCGGGGCCGGGGCTGTTATGGGGAGGGGAGAGGATCTGTCTATGGCACTGCTATGGGGAGGGGGGTCTGTGTATAGCACTGCTATGGGGAGGGGGGAGGATCTGTCTATGGCAATGCTATGGGGATGGGGGTCTGTGTATAGCACTGCTATAGGGAGGAGGGGGGGGGGTCTGTGTATGGCACTGCTATGGGGAGGGGGATCTGTGCACTGTTATGAGGAAAGGGATAAGTGTCGTCCACAGATCCCCCATAATAGTGTCGTCCACAGATCCCCCATAATAGTGTCGTCCACAGATCCCCCATAATAGTGTCGTCCACAGATCCCCCATAACAGTGTCGTCCACAGATCCCCCATGACAGTGTCGTCCACAGATCCCCCATGATAGTGTCGTCCACAGATCCCCCATAATAGTGTCGTCCACAGATCCCCCATAATAGTGTCGTCCACAGATCCCCCATAATAGTGTCGTCCACAGATCCCCCATAATAGTGTCGTCCACAGATCCCCCATAATAGTGTCGTCCACAATTTGTTTTAATATGGCCTTTGAACATAATTTTTCAAGTAAGATCATATAAACCTCTGTTTTGTAATTTTGTCGTTTTTCCCGATTAATCGTAGAAATTAATCGGCAACTAATAGATTATTCAAATAATCGTTAGCTGCAGCCCTAGTTTCAACGCCTGCATAGGCATCTGTAAATAAATTATTTGATACCTTACCCAGGCGATGTCTCGAATATGAATAAATGTGTGTGTATATACACTCACCTAAAGAATTATTAGGAAAACCATACTAATACGGTGTTGGACCCCCTTTTGCCTTCAGAACTGCCTTAATTCTACGTGGCATTGATTCAACAAGGTGCTGATAGCATTCTTTAGAAATGTTGGCCCATATTGATAGGATAGCATCTTGCAGTTGATTGAGATTTGAGGGATGCACATCCAGGGCACAAAGCTCCCGTTCCACCACCTCCCAAAGATGCTCTATTGGGTTAAGATCTGGTGACTGTGGGGGCCATTTTAGTACAATGAACTCATTGTCATGTTCAAGAAACCAATTTGAAATGATTCGAGCTTTGTGACATGGTGCATTATCCTGCTGGAAGTAGCCATTAGAGGATGGGTACATGGTGGTCATGAAGGGATGGACATGGTCAGAAACAATGCTCAGGTAGCCCGTGGCATTTAAACGATGGCCAATTGGCACTAAGGGGCCTAAAGTGTGCCCAGAAAGCATCCCCCACACCATTACACCACCACCACCACCAGGCTGCACAGTGGTAACAAGGCATGATGGATACATGTTCTCATTCTGTTTACTCCAAATTCGGACTCTACCATTTGAATGCCTCAACAGAAATCGAGACTCATCAGACCAGGCAACATTTTTCCAGTCTTCAACAGTCCAAATTTGGTGAGCTCGTGCAAATTGTAGCCTCTTTTTCCTAGTGGAGATAAGTGGTACCCGGTGGGGTCTTCTGCTGTTGTAGCCCACCTTTCTTTCCCATTCTGACATTCAGTTCGGAGTTCAGGAGATTGTCTTGACCAGGACCACAACCCTACATGCATTGAAGCAACTGCCATGTGATTGGTTGACTAGATAATCACATTAATGAGAAATAGAACAGGTGTTCCTAATAATTCTTTAGGTGAGTATATATATCTATCTATCAGGGCTGTGTGTGTGTATATATCAGGGGTGTGTGTGTGTCTATATATATCTCTATCTATCTCACGGCGCTATATACACACACACACATATATATATATATATATATATATATATATATATATATAGGCAGTGTGTGTGTGTGTATATATATATATATATATATATATATATATATCTCTCTCTATCTCAGGGCTGTGTGTGTATATATATCAGGGCTGTGTGTGTGTGTGTGTGTGTATATATATATATATATATATATATATATATATCTATCTATCTATCTATCTCACGGCGCTATATACACACACACACACACACACATATATATATATATAGGCTGTGTGTGTGTGTGTGTGTGTGTGTGTGTGTATAGCAGGGCTGTATGTGTGTAATGGAACGGTGTGTGTAGCAGAGCTTTATTTGTGTATAGTAGAGCAGATGAAGATGGAAATTAAGCAAGGCAACCTTTTGGCAGTTTTACCACACAAAGATTACAGCAGCTAATACCACATGTGGGACTAAAGCACTAGTAACAAAATAAATATGCCACTAAAGTAGGTAATCAAATGTAACATACGACTAGTGTTTTACTGTGGTACTATTGGAGTTATTTGCTTGCCTGGAGTATTAACATTTAATCAAGCTAGTGATCTTTGTGGTATTGTGTTCCATGGCAGTGTACAAGTACTAGTACTTTCAGGTTTTCTGGATTTGAAAATTCCTTTTACAATGCGTTTTGCCCATATTCCCAGCGAAAATTTACCTCTCGCTTCCTTCCCTAACCCTGAGGATGTCACAGAGCTGGAGCAGTTTTTGTCTACGTTCTTTATTCAGCGCTTCCTGCTCTTCATGTTCACAGCAGAGAGAAAAACGCCTTTCAAAGTCTTCCAGCTCTAACAGTACAGAAAATGCCTGCAACCAAAATTTTGGGTCAAAATGTAACCTTAAATGTTATTAAGGGCATACTGATAACTTTAAACCATGCATTTCATTTTAGCAATTGGTGGTGACCTCAGCACACAATTATTATTATTTTTTTGTTAACCTCATATTAGCCCTTCAGGTTTTTTTCATCCTTTATTACAGTGCAACAAAAAACACCTACCTTTTCAATGACAACAAGAGTTTGTCGTCTTTTGTCACGCACTTGCTTTTCCCGAGTTTCCTGTTGTGAAAAAAGGAAAACAGACAATGTGATGGGTTTTATTACTACAATATTCTCAGTGATTAGAAGTTCTGGCTAGTTTACCTCTTCATCAGAGCGATTTGTTGCCACAGCATCAATCATCTTTCGTGGGTTGTTTACACTGGATACAGTCAGCTTTCCAAGAGAGCCTTCAAACTGCACTGCGCATTTAAAATGAATGTCTTGTGCTGTTATAGTCAATCATGATATACCCTGGAGACTCAAATATCCGTAATCGCACAAGAAGCCAGACAATAACTTCACAAGGTTACAGTAGAGAGATGAAAACAAGACAACAAGGAAAACCGCAATTGACTCCTGACAACTTCATAATTTGTGCTATATTTATGACATGCAGGGCTGGTCCAAAAAAAAAGATCTTTTTCAAAAACACAGATCAAGGAATTATGCAGTAAGTGTAGATTGGGCTGACAGGAAGGCCCAATTAAACAATAGAGCTGGCAAGCTCTCCTATAAGAGTGCTGTGGCCCTCCACTCTCATGAAGCCCCCAAATTTTTTTTTTTATCTGCGTCACACAAGGTATAGTACTTCCAAGTTGGAGTCTGTCCCCATGATCCCCTTAACTTTCAGACAACAGTGCGTGCTTCCTGGAATGATTCCATTAATAAAATTTGCTAACACTCACCTGGTTTGTAGGCATGCTCCAATTTGGCTACTTGTGGTGTGATTAATTTTGTCCTTTCTTTCCTGGGACCCTCACTTGGCCTATCTTGATTGGAGGAAAGCTTTTCCAACTTCTCAAAGTAATTCTGGATTTCAACAATGTTATGTTGGAACAATTACAAATAAAAATAATTGACACTTATTAGTTCTATAAGGGTACTTTCACACTTGCGGCAGAGGATTACAGCAGGCAAACGGATGCATTTGTTAGACAGATCTGGATCAGTCTCACAAATGCATTGCAATGCCGGATCCGTCTTTCCGGCTGTCATCTGGGAAAACGGATCCCATTTTTAAAGGTCTGCGCATGCGCAGACCATAAGACCGGTTACGTTTTGCCGAAACACTTGGGGCCGGATCTGGCATTAATGCATTTTAACCACCTCCGGACCGCCTAACGCAGATGTGCGGTCCGGAGGTGGCAGCTCTGCGCAGAGTCACGCATATATGCGTCATCTCGCGAGAGCCGAGATTTCCTGTGAACGTGCGCACACAGGCGCGCGCGCTCACAGGAGCGGAAGGTAAGCGAGTGGATCTCCAGCCTGCCAGCGGCGATCGCTCGCTGGCAGGCTGGAGATGTGATTTTTTTTAACCCCTAACAGGTATATTAGACGCTGTTTTGATAACAGCGTCTAATATACCCGCTACCTGGTCCTCTGGTGGTCCCTTTTGTTTGGATCGACCACCAGAGGACACAGGTAGCTGTGTAAAGTACCACAAAGCACTACACTACACCCCACCCCACCCCACCCCCGTCACTTATTAACCCCTTATGAACTACTGATCACCCCTAATCACCCCATATAGACTCCCTGATCACCCCCCTGTCATTGATCACCCCCTTGTCATTGATCACCCCCCTTTAAGGCTCCATTCAGAGGTCCGTATGATTTTTACGGATCCACTGATACATGGATCGGATCCGCAAAACACATGCGGACGTCTGAATGGAGCCTTACAGGGGGGTGATCAATGACGGAGGTGATCAGGAAGTCTATATGGGTGATCACCCCTCTGTCATTGATCACCCCCCTGTAAGGCTCCATTCAGACGTCCGCATGTGTTTTGCGGATCCGATCCATGTATCAGTGGATCCGTAAAAATCATACGGACCTCTGAATGGAGCCTTACAGGGGGGTGATCAATGACGGAGGTGATCAGGGAGTCTATATGGGTGATCACCCCTCTGTCATTGATCACCCCCCTGTAAGGCTCCATTCAGACGTCCGTATGATTTTTACGGATCCACCGATACATGGATCGGATCCGCAAAACACATGCGGATGTCTGAATGGAGCCTTACAGGGGGGTGATCAATGACATGGGGGTGATCACGCATATAGACTTCCTGATCACTTCCCTGTCATTGATCACCACCCTGTCATTAATCACCCCCCTGTAAGGCTCCATTCAGACGTCCATATGAGTTTTACGGATCCACTGATACATGGATCGGATCCGCAAAACACATGCGGATGTCTGAATGGAGCCTTACAGGGGGGTGATCAATGACAGGGGGGTGATCAGGGAGTCTATATGGGTGATCACCCCCTTGTCATTGAACACCCCCCCCCCCTGTAAGGCTCCATTCAGACGTCCGTATGATTTTTACGGATCCACTGATACATGGATCGGATCCGCAAAACACATGCGGACGTCTGAATGGAGCCTTACAGGGGGGTGATCAATGACAGAGGGGTGATCACCCATATAGACTCCCTGATCACCTCCGTCATTGATCACACCCCTGTAAGGCTCCATTCAGACGTCCGCATGTGTTTTGCGGATCCGATCCATGTATCCTTGGATCCGTAAAAAATCATACGGACGTCTGAATGGAGCCTTACAGGGGGGTGATCAATGACAGGGGGGTGATCACCCCATATAGACTCCCTGATCACCCCCCTGTCATTGATCACCCCCTGTAAGGCTCCATTCAGACATTTCTTTGGGCACAAGTTAGCGGAAATTTTTAGTTTGTTTTTGTTTTTTCTTACTAAGTCTCATACTCCACTAACTTGTGTCAAAAAATAAAATCTCACATGAACTCACCATACCCCTCACGGAATCCAATTGCGTAAAATTTTTTAGATATTTATATTCCAGACTTCTTCTCACGCTTTAGGGCCCCTAAAATGCCAGGGCAGTATAAATACCCCACATGTGACCCCATTTCGGAAAGAAGACACCCCAAGGTATTCCGTGAGGGGCATATTGAGTCCATGAAAGATTGAAATTTTTGTCCCAAGTTAGCGGAAAGGGAGACTTTGTGAGAAAATACAAAAAAAATCAATTTCCGCTAACTTGTGCCAAAAAAAAAAAAAATTCTAGGAACTCGCCATGCCCCTCACGGAATACCTTGGGGTGTCTTCTTTCCAAAATGGGGTCACATGTGGGGTATTTATACTGCCCTGGCATGTTAGAGGCCCAAAAGCGTGAGAAGTAGTCTGGGCTCCAAATGTCTAAAAATGCCCTCCTAAAAGGAATTTGGGCCGCTTTGCGCATCTAGGCTGCAAAAAAGTGTCACGCATGTGGTATCGCCGTACTAAGGAGAAGTTGGGGAATGTGTTTTGGGGTGTCATTTTACATATACCCATGCTGGGTGAGAGAAATATCTTGGCAAAAGACAACTTTTCCCATTTTTTTATACAAAGTTGGCATTTGACCAAGATATTTATCTCACCCAGCATGGGTATATGTAAAATGACACCCCAAAACACATTCCCCAACTTCTCCTGAATACGCGGATACCACATGTGTGACACTGTTTTGCAGCCAAGGTGGGCAAAGGGGCACATATTCCAAACTTGCTTCATTATTCTGCAATCCATCTATTCCTGCTCTGGTCAGGGCTGTGGAGTTGGCGTTGTAGGCAGTTTTGAGTGGAGTCAGTAAAAAGGTACCAACTCAAACTCTGGCTTCAAAATAAAATTATTCAAGGGTTTGGTTCACTTCAGTAAAAAGCATTTATAATGTTTATAAAGTTAATACACGGCACTTACAAGTGTGCAAGCACGGCCACCGCTGCTGGATTGAAGGTTGGTCGTAACCCCTGTAAATGAGCAGTGTATAAGGTGTTGGAAAATCAAATCAATCCAGCAGGAGGGAATATGGACAATCACTGCAGAGTAGTAGGTGCCTCGTATTAACTTTGTCTGCATAAGGCTGGTTTCACACGGACGTTGCAGGAAAATGCGCGGGTGCGTTGCGGGAACACGAGCGATTTTTCCGCGCGAGTGCAAAACACTGTAATGCATTTTGCACTTGCGTGAGAAAAATCGCGCACAGTACAATAGCGCTGGAGGGGTTAAAAAAATAATTTAAAAAAAAACATTTAACTCGCCTTAATCAACTTGATCGCGCAGCCGGCATCTCCTTCTGTCTTCATCTTAGCTGTGTGCAGTAACAGGACCTGTGGTGACGTCACTCCGGTCATCACATGATCCATCAGATGATCTTTTACCATGGTGACTGATCATGTGATGGACCATGTGATGACGGGGGTGACGTCACCACAGGTCCTGTTACTGCACACAGCTAAGATGAAGACAGAAGGAGATGCCGGCTGCGTGAGCAAGTGGATTAAGGTGAGTTTAAATTTTTTTTTTAACCCCTCCAGCGCTATTTTACTATGCATTCTGTATTCAGAATGCTATTATTTTCCCTTATACCCATGTTATAAGGGAAAATAATAATGATCGGGTCTCCATCCCGATAGTCTCCTAGCAACCGTGCGTGAAAATCGCACCACATCCGCACTTGCTTGCGATTTTCACGCAACCCTACTCATTTCTATGGGGCCTGCGTTACGTAAAAAACGCTGAATATAGAGCATGCTGCGATTTTCACGCAACGCACAAGTGATGCGTGAAAATCACCGCTCATGTTAACAACCCCATCGAAATGGAATGGCTCGGGATTCAGTGCGGGTGCAATGCGTTCAACTCACGCAACGCATCCGCGCGGAATACTCGCCCGTGTGAAAGGAGCCTAATAAATGCTATTTGTTGAAGTGAGACAACCCCTTTAATACTGTATAACTAATTTATTAAACGTAGAAATTGTTGCATATATCAGGTATTTGTTATCATCTACCATGCCATTTATCAAAACTAGTCATAACTAGGATGTTGAGGTAGCAACAGAAAATCAGTCATCACTGCTCCTTTGTTCCCCCCTTAGGACTCATGCACATGACTTTTTTTTTTTTTTTTTTTTTTTTTTTTTTAAAACAAAAACAAAGTTTTAGTGTCTCCATATTCTGAGCCATAGTTTTTTTTGGGGGGCCGATTGTCTTAGGCAGGGGCTCATTTTTTGCGGAATGAGGTAACCGTTAGATTGGTATTATTTTGTCGGACATATGCCTTTTTGATCGCTTGGTGTTGCACTTTTAGTGATGTTTGCTTTTTTAGCACAGTTTTATTTTATTTTTTTGACTGTGTTCTCCTGAGAGGTTAGGTCATGTGATATTTTTATAAAGCTGCTCGATACGGACGCGACGATACCTAATATGTGTACTTTTCTTTTTTTTACTATTTTTCAAAAAAACTTTAAACTTTATTTTGGGAAAAGGACGTTGTTATATCTTTTTTTTTTTACTAGATACTTAAAAAAAAAAAAAACTTTAAAACTTTAATTTTACTAACTTTTTTTTAAACTTTATTATTTGTCTCACTCTGGGACTTCAACATTACAGGCTCTGATCCCTGTTTCAATGCAGCACAATATATCTGTATTGTGCTCTATTTAACTGTTAGTGTTTTACACTGTAAGACGCTAACCATTGCCTAGGAGACCCAGCCTGGGGGCTGGGCCTCTTAGGCCTCCGTACATGCCGGGCCCCAAACCTTGGAATGGCTTGGGGCTACCATTAAGTCCCCACTACAGCAGCGCAAACCTCCCATATGCCGCGGTCAGCGCTGACCGCAGTATATGAGGGGTTAATCCACCGGCATCACCACCGATGCTAGTGGATGCAGCAGGGATCCGGCTGTCAGTAACAGCCGGATCTCTGCCGCTAATTGCGGCACCGCACACGGGGGGAGGAAGGACTGCAGGATGAGAATGCTCGTCCTGGGGCACTAAATACCGGCCCTTTAGGACGAGCACTCTCGTCCTGGGTCCTTAACGTGTTAAGGTGAAAAACAGCAAGGTCCTTAAGGTGTTAAAAACTCTCATTAAAGCTTAATTCTTCTCTTACTATAAGGCCCCTTTCAAACGGGGAAGTATTCTGCGCGGGTGCAACGCGTGATGGGAAACGCACTGCGCCCGCACTGAATCATGACCCATTTATTTCAATGGGGCTGTGTACATGAGCGATGTTTTTCACACATTACTTGTGTGTTGTGTGAAAATCGCAGCATGTTCTATAGTCTGCGTTTTTCACGCAATGCTGCGTGAAAATGGCATAGCATCCGCAAGCCAGTGCGGATGCAATGCCATTTTCACAGATGGTTGCTAAGGAGATGAGGGATGAGCAACCCGGTACCTCATTTATTTTATTATTTTCCATTATAACATGGTTATAATGTAAAATAATTGCATTCTTTAATATAGAATGCAAAGTTAAGTAAAAACATTACTTTGTTTTTACTTAAGTAAAAACAAAGTAAAAACATTACTCACCCCATCCACTTGATCGCACAGCCGGGATCCTCTTTGTTCTTCTTGAAGGACCTGCAAAACGTGGTGAGAGCGATGACGTCAGCGAAGGTCCTTCAAGAAGAACAAGAAGAGGATCCCGGCTACGCGATCAAGTGGATGGGGTGAGTAATGTTTTTATTATTTTTTAACCCTCAATTGACATTTGACTTTGCATTCTGTATTAAAGAATGCTATTATTTTCCATTAAAACCATGTTATAATGGAAAATAAAATAATCTACAGAACACTGAACCCAAACCCGAACTTCAGTTAAGAAGTCCGGGTTCGGGTCTAGGTACCAAACATTCAGTTTTTTATCACGTGCGTGCAAAATGCATTGCACTCGCGCGGAAAAAAATAGAGGAACGGAACGATTTTCCCTGCACGCACCCTATCGGGCCCTCACCCACGACACCTGTGTGAAAGAGGCCAAAGTGTTTATGACCTCTTAGTAATTTAGAGATGAGGTTTATTGGATGACAGACAAAGTGAAAGTACCAGTCACACAGCTAGAAAAACTGTTAACCTTTGTGACAGAACATAGATATTTTTAATAAAGGCCAAGTGAAAAAAATTAGTTTTTTAGCCCAAAATGAGTAAAGTGCAATCATAAAAAAATGTCTTCGAAGGTGTACATAACCTTTGAAGATCTGTGTTTCAGACCATTTACCTGGTAGTAGAAATCATCATGATAGGGGTCTGTGCTCTGCAGCTGGAGGAGTTGAATACGGCAGACCCACTCTTTCTCTCGCTGAAGCATAAGACCTGCATAGGGGTCGTGCCGATGAGCTTCAGTGTGTGAGGACCTGCTAGAGTGATCCCCTCCGGAGCCATTAACCCCGCTGTGTTGGCTAAAGAGCGTAGAACAAATACTTGTTTGTAAAGATACTAATAGATGTTCACAAAATACATAACAGTATGATGCAATGCAATACTCATGGGGCAAAAGGTAACCTCTACACACACAAATTATTATATTTTTTACATACATACACACACACTAACACAAAGTTTGGGATATTTCGGGTCAAGTTTATGGAAAACGTAAAAAGTTCACGCTACAGCGATATTATATCATGAAAGTAGGGCATTTAAGGAGACGCATACAGTGATTTCCTCATCTCAAACAATTTATTGAAACAAAAGCCAACAACTCTATTGTTCGTGCAGAGGCACAATGACTGGATTAATGATGTTAATCAAGTAGTATAGGCATGTCACTGTACCATTCACAAAGTGTATTCATTGGGGGACACAGGAACCGTGGGACATCCGAAAGCAGTCCACAGGGAGGGAAAAACCACAGACCCATGGAAGCAATCGTCCCTGCAGGCATGTATGAAACTGACACCGGCAAGACCATGTGGCCTAAGGCAGCAGCGGCAGATGGGAGTATGCACCTGGTAAAATCATGCAAATGTGTGTAAGGGGGACAAGAAGCCGCCCTACACGACCGTACAGCCGAAGCATGATTCCTCCGAGCCCAAGATGCGCCCACCGCTCTGGTGGAGTAAGCCATGATACCTAAGGTTGGAACCCTGCATCGGGCGCGGTATGCTTCAGCAATTGTAGATCAAGTTCAGCATGGCGAACCACCTTGTCCCTTTGAAAAACCAGGAAGGGTTCTCTGTAGAGAGTAGGGATCGACCGATATTGATTTTTTAGGGCTGATACCGATACCGATAATTTGTGAACTTTCAGGCCGATAGCCGATAATTTATACCGATATTCTGGGAATTTTCATTTTTGAAAAAAAAAAAATTCCCACAAATCTGCTGAAAATTAATGTTTATTGTTAATGTGTATTTTTTTTTTTTTGTAAATCTTTCTTTTTCATTTATATTTAATATTTTGGAGTTTTTATTATTTTTTTGTAACTTTCTTTTTTTAACTAACTTTTAGCCCCCTTAGGGACTAGAACCCTTGTCCTATTCACCCTGATAGAGATCTATCAGGGTGAATAGGAGCTCACATTGTCCCTGCTGCTGTGTGCTTTGTGCACACAGCAGCATGGAGCTCATCATGGCAGCCAGGGCTTCAATAGCGTCCTGGCTGCCATGGTAACCGATCGGAGCCCCAGCATTACACTGCTGGGGCTCCGATCGGAGGAGCAAGGGAGAGGGGATCCTGTGGAGGGGCGCACGGCGACTGGGGTGGGGGGACTCCATTGCGCCACCACTGCTTAATACTGGGAGGGGGGGGGGGGCGCACTGCGCCACCAATGCTTAATACTGAAGGGGGGGGCGCACTGCGCCACCAATGTCTGATACTGGGGGGCTTGGGGGGGGGGGCGCACTGCGCCACCAATGTCTGATACTGGGGGGGCTTGGGGGGGCGCACTGCGCCACCAATGTCTGATACTGGGGGGGGAGGGGGGGGCGCACTGCGCCACCAATGTCTGATACGGGGGGGGGGGGGGGGGGCGCACTGCGCCACCAATGTCTAATACTTGGCTAGGGGGGGCACACTGCACCACCAATGAAGCTTAATCTCTTATTTATTCATATACAGGAGGTGGGAGCTGCAGGATCACATACCCGGCTCCCGACCTCTATGAGCTGTAGCTGCGATCCGCGGCACCTGAGGAGTTAACTACCGCAGATCGCAGCTACAGCTCAGAGGCCGGGAGCCGGCAATGTGATCTGCAGCTCCCGCCTCCTGTATATGAATGAATGATAGATTAATCTTCATTGCTGGAGCAGTGGCCATAGCTCCTCCCCTCCTCCTGTCCCCTGTACTTTCATTGGCTGCAGCGGCAGCAGCAGCACAGGGGGAGGAGACACTGCTTCCTTCTCCCCTGTGCTGCTGAGGGAACGCGGAGAGCGCTGTCAGCAGCGCGATCTGTGTTCCCCATACACTATCGGAATATCGGCAAAATAGATGCCGATACCGATAGTGTTCAAAATCCTGAATATCGGCCGATAATATCGGTAAATCCGATAATCGGTCGATCCCTAGTAGAGAGCGCTTCCAAGGAGGTAAACGAGGATGGAACGGAGGAACCGTATGTGTCACTCCCTGAAGAAAGGTCCTTACAGGCGCCAGGGCACTGGAAAGGATAGAAAGCGCCGACACCTGACCCTTGAAGAACTAAGGGCCAGACCAAGGTCCAACCCAGATTGTAGAAAGGACAGGAACGTGGGGGGAGGAAAAACTAAGTGGCGGAACATTTCGGCTTCCACAGAAACCCAGGAAGGACCTTCAGGTCCTGAATAGATCCTGGACGATGCAGGCTTGCGGATGACATCTGTCGAAAAAAAAAACTCTTTGCGTAGAATGGCGGTCTTAATAGCCACGCCGACAAATGAAGAGACCTGAAATACTAATGGAAGACCAGACACAGCAAAAGAAGGTCATCTCTGAGTGGCAGTGACCAAGGACATCTCCTAGGAGAATGAGGTTATCGCACCACGTGTGACGGCCAATCCCCAGGGCGACTAGGATAATTGGAATACCCTCCATCCTGATCTTCCGTAGAACTCTGGGAAGGAGGGGGAGGGTGGGGGGGGGGGGTGGAAACGCAAGGAGTGAGAACTCCTGCCAAGGGGAAACCAGGGTGTCCACGCCGCAAGCTTCCAGACCCCTTGCTGGGGAGAGAAAAGTGGGAAGCTTCAGAGTCAGTTTTGAAGCCATCAAGTCCACGCCCAGGAGACTCCAACGCAGACAGATCGCCTCGAACACCTTCCGCAGTCCTGGAATACAGAAGGGAGAGGCCGGTAGCCATTCTGTTCGAGGAAGAAGAAGAAATAGAAGTGTGTTCCGTTCCTGGAATGGAACGTCTATCAGCGTGGCAAGACGTGACAGCAACTCCGCTCCGTCTGGTGTGGGGAGTCTCATAGCCTACCCACGGAATGGGAGGTGGAAAGTATGATCACCTGAGGGCTGACGTGACCTAGACATTAGACATTTCTTAAGAGGGATAATGTAGATACATGTAGCACACCCAGGACCAAATGGGAAGGATTCACCTGTAGAAGGAGAGATGTAGAGTGTGCAACAGCCCACCAGCCGGGTCCGGAAAAGAATACCCCGTGCAAATGCAACCAGGCATGTAGTGCCAAAACACCGCCAGAGGAGGAAGTCAAGCAGGAAGAGCCACAACTGTATCGCTAGCCCATACCCCAGCGGAGGAGGGGGCCACATCGCAGAGGCCACCAATTCAGTGCTAGAAGAATCCACCACCTGACGAAGGAGCTGTGCAGTAAGAAACATAGTATGTAGTTGTAACACAAATACCACTCCCACAGAAGTAGCCAGCTCCCGCCCTATCAGCACAAACTTATGGGGAGGCGTGAGGCTATCCCGTAGAAGCCATGGTACCATACTGCCCCAGTTAATCAGAGCTAGCCTGATCACCACCTTGCAAGGGCTCTGAACAGGAGCCACAGCAAGCTAGCGTCAGGGCAGAACCCCTAGCTGAGGGGGACTACAGAGTCAGTGAACACTCGACTCGCTGGAAAATACTCCCCATATTATTCGCAATGGTGAATGCACCACATATTGATGAGGACCATATCATGACCGACTGGAGCCGAGGAGGCCCATAGAGATGGGTGGTCTCTAGGACACATAGTGTTGCTAGGCAACTCCTCTGAGAAGACAGAGGATGTCACAACCATGCTCCAAACCAGAACCGAAAGATAAGAAGGAGCCCATGTGGAAACAGCTACCGTATCCACTGGCAGCACCCATACACCACAGATGCAGAGCACCAGCACTTGCGGTATCGACGCCCCACTGTGAAAGAGCATGTCCTAAGGCATCTAGAGCCGTGGCATAGTTGAACTGCAGTAATCCAAGATGCTTAGGTATTCCCCTGTAAACAGATCACCTGTGGAAGGGGAAAATGCAACAGGAAGCATGATGATGGGAGAAGGCTAATGCATACGGCAGGTACAGAACCCAGGGGAGATGCAATGCCGCCCCCTACCGAAGGGGGGATGCATACGTCCGGCACTGAAACCAGTGTAATTGTACTCAGCCCACCTACGGCAGTGGACAATACATAAGGCAAGTACTGTAACCATAGCAGTGCAATTACTCCGCCTATGGATGGGGTAATGAATACAAAAGTACTGCAGCGGAAGTGGTCCTGCATACAGCAGGAACTGAATGCAACGGTAGAGATTACGCCGTTTATGGAAGGGTAATGCATATGGCGAATCCAGTACCCTGTGAGAGTGCAATTACTCCACCAAAGGAAGGGGTAATGCCTACGGTAAACACTCCTGACTTTACACTGGCCAACAATGCTTTTAATACTGGGGAGGGGGGGGGGGGGCTGGATCCGCACAACTAACCCCTCAGGTGTGGCACCTGAAGGGTTAATTGTGTGGATCACAGCTCCCTGTAAGAGATTGGGTGGTGCCAGGCAGCAGGGGGCAGTTATGTACACAGTTCTTAGTATATTCTAACTTGAAGCGTCCCCATCACTATGGGAACGCATCTCTGTGTTAGAATATACTGTCGGATCTGAGCTTTCACGATTTAACTCAAATCCGATGGCGACGCTTCAAGTTAAAATATACCATCGGATTGAAGAAAACTCTGATCCGATGGTATATTAATAGGGACTCCTGACTTTACATTGAAAGTCAATGGGGGACGGATCCGTTTGCAAGTGCACCATATCGTGTCAACGTCAAATGGATCCGTCCCCATTGACTTGCATTGTAAGTCAGGACGGATCAGTTTAGCTCTGCACGGCCAGGCGGACACCAAAACGCTGCAAGCTGAATGCATTGGGGGATGTACGGATCAGTTCGGGGCCGCTTGTGAGAGCCTTCAAACGGATCTCACAAGCGGAACCCCAAACGCAAGTGTGAAAGTAGCCGAAACTGTTTATTTCTACCTCTACATATTCAAAATGCTCTGTGTAACTTGAATTATAACAGACATAACTTGTGCTAATGTCCATCGTTTTTTAAAGCAAAATTCATCATTACGTTTATCTATCTGACACTGCACATAGAGGAGTGGTTATTGTAGGGAAGGAAAAGAAGTGCTGCGAGCTGTGTCCTGTATTACAAGGTTCCACTATCGGACGTAACCAACAGCAAGTGAAACCATTTTGCCACAGTGTGCAGTTTTAAAAAATGGTGGTATTTGGGGAAAATGATATAATACATTTATATTAGTGGCACAACTCCTTTAACTATGGCAAAAAAAAAAATTGGTTCAGTTCTTGCCCAGAACACGTTTAACATAAAAAAAACGAAAGTTACAGCACTGAGGGGCCTGTTCCATGCACTGCTGTAGCCGTTGACTAGCCTCAGCGGTGAGATGTCCGTGCACAGCATGTGACCACTGAGGTCAGTGAATAGCAGCAGTGGTATGCTTAATGATGGATGGAATGTTGCGCTTGAGTTCCAGAAGGGACAAGAGGCAGTGGGGATGGAGCACTGTTAAACAAAGAGGCAGTCAACAACTGTTACAGTTACACTCTGGCTGATACTTTGTTGAAACAATGCATTTCGGTTATTTAAGACATGAAAGCCGGGTCATTTGGTACTTGCCCGATTCGAATAGTGATACCCCAGATTGCTATGCCATGGAGCCGATTCGGCTACTGTATTCGTGTGCCATTTACCTAATAATATGCACTCTGTGGATGTGTTACATGTCTATGTTTACTGTAATGGTTGTGACATTGTATGTTTGAGTAACGATTTCTGTCCTGTTGTCCCCACATGTATAGTGGCGATTTCCCTTTGCCCTGAGAGACTAAGGAATTACTCCTCTGTTGTCTCCAGGGTACGTGTCTATGTTTACTGCAAGGGTTGTGACATTATATGTTTGAATGGGGATTTCTGTCCTGTTTGTCCCCACGTGTAAAGTGGCGATCTCCCTTTGTCCTGAGAGATAATTGAATTACTCCTCGGTTGTCTCCGGGGCAGAGAGGAGGAAACCAGGATGCATTGTGGGGATGTATTGTGTCTGTGTGTCCTGATTTGTTGTTTATCTGTCCCGTGTCACAGTCTTCCATCTGGTACCCCTAGGGAGTGTCCACCAGATGGGGGCCTGCATAAATACGGGCAGGTAGCCCTCAGTTAAGAGAGATTCTGCTTCTTACCCTCAATTCGTGCTTTGACTCGTTTTGTAGAGCATCACTAATCACTAGCCCTTGTCAGAGCTCTCTGGATTTCATCTACACTTACAGGAGCATGGATGACTGCTAAAGGGAACCTAACAGCGTTCTCTAGAATTCGGGGACAAGGACATCCAAGCGGTCCAACCCTCAGCCAGCCTGAGGCAACCGTAACAACAACTGATTTGAATACAGTGTCAGAGAATCTATTTAAGGGTACATTCACACGGCCGTGTAATATTTTCCATTTTGCTGTCCAAAAATACCGGAACCGTGTGTCCGCATTTTGCGGTTGAATGACTTCCGTTTGTGTTCCATATGTCTTCCTTTTTTACTGTCCTCAAAAAAAATAAAAAAAATAATTATTATTACTATTATTAAGGGTTCATTCACACATCCGTAGAAATAGGTTCGCATTCGCTCCGCAAAATGCGGAACGGGTGAGGACCGATTCATTCTCTATGGGTCAGGAATGGATGTCCGCATCTGCATTTCCGGAGCTCCCCCTGGTCTTCTGGTCCACGGTTCCAGAAAAAAATAGTCCATATCCTTTTCTTGTCCGCAATTGCGGACAAGAATAGGCAGTTCTATGGAGGTGCCGGCTGGGGTGTGTGAATGGAACCCAAGGCCTTCTATAATACGGAAACTGATCCGAAAAAAAAAAAAAAGAAGGATGACATACAGAAACATGACTTGAATGGGGCTGCGTACCGATCTGTGCAGACAATAGTAGTACAAGCTTCATATTTTTGCGGACTAGAAATGCGGAAACACGGATGCGGACAACATACTGAACGTTGTCTGCACATTTTATTCACCCATAGGAATGAATGGATCCGCATTTATTCCGCAAAATGCGAAACTGATGTGGATACATTTATATGGTCGTGTGAATGTACCCTAAAGGGGTGTTCAAGGACAAGAACATGTTTATCGTATCCTTAGGAAAGGAGTGAATATCAGATTGGGGGGGTGGGGTCTAAATCTTGTTTTGACAGACATCTCAGATCAACCTTCTGAAAAGAAATTGTGGCGCTCATGCTTTTTCACAGTCCATATCAGTCCATCTACCTGCACGCTGTCTACTTCATAGTGCTGGTGGTGCAGGGTACGGCAGCTTCCTCTAGTTGGCCTGAATGGGGCAAAGCTGCAATACATTGCCCCACTGCTACAATGTAGACGTTCTGCAGTGTAAAAAAAATGGCTTCTTCAAGCAACTCAACAGCAGGAATAGTCCAATACCCATCAATTCCAAGGATAGGCCATTAAAGGGGTATTTCGGTTACATTAAGCTACCCCCTGTCCATGGAGTCTCCCCCCCCCCCCCCCCCCACTCCCCAAAATGAACAGAGAGGATAGTTGGGGGATGTGTGCAGCTGCTACATTCATTACCATGGAAGATCTGAAGACAGCCAAGTGCCATCTCTGGAATTCCCCTAGAGAGTAGCAGTGCACCTTCCAGATCTGCCACTCCATTCTTTTCAGGGGGGGATGGTTCCAAGGGGTACGAAATCCAATTCTTGTGATCAGTGGGGGTTCGAACTACCTAATAGTTATCCCCTATCCTGTGAGTAAGAGATAAATGGGTATTGCGTTCACATGGAGTTAATATTCTGAACCTGGAAATATTCTTTACTGATATCTACTTTTTTCTCTGTCCCTCCATCAACAACACATAAATCTGCACACAATAATTTCATATAACCTTGCACATAATAGAAAAGTCAATTCAAGAAATACTTTGCATAGTGAGGATATGAGCAAAGTGTGCCATGTCTATTTTACACTAAGTACTTACCTACGGTTTTGCTGGCGCTGGTGAAGTAAACGTCTGTGCTGAGGGTGCAGGTGAGTAGTATCGGGATGGAACTGCAACTGCGGAGGCCTGAGAAATATAACACCATGGTCACAAGCTATTTTTGGATTATGTGCCCCTAAAGGAGTTTTCCACTTTCATCAAATAAGGCAAATTTTACACAAGCGTGTTTGGTCGAGAACCATATTCCATGTGATGGCTGAATTTCCCGGAATGAACATTGCTTCTCTGACCCAAACCGACAGAATCATGACTACTTATGAAGGGGTTGTACAATTTATATGAAAATCTCCTTAGTGCCCCTAAATATGCCAAAAAGAACATGCACTCATAAATTGGTCACCTGCTGCTTCCAGCTCTGCCACTCCAATACTCATCTCTGGTTACTGTTGACATGCTGCAGAGGTGACATAGTGGCTCAGCTGTCTTGTGCCATATACCAATGAGCTCAGCAACTGGCTGCAACATGCTGTATACAGCTATGTCACTGCTGCAGCCTATAAACAGGAAGCAGAAGGAAGGAGTAGAGCATCACTGCATGAAACTGCAGGGGACAAAGTGGTATACGTTGCATTAATTTATTATTTTATCACATTTAGAGACACTCACTGGGGAGATTTCTATATAATTCGGATAACTGCTTTAACTAATTTCCTAATATATTTCATATATATGTTTATATAGGTTTTCAGTGCAAAGTCATTTAAAGCCAGTCTTCATTGTATACTTCCTTAGGCTAATCTGCTTTGATCATATGATGAGGAGGACAGGCGGATATCTGATTACAAAAGAAAGTTCTGAAAACTGCATCTGTAATATACTGTTCCATCCCTTGGAAGTAAAAAAAAAAAATGATATTTCTCATTCTACAAGAAGTGATGAAAATCATGAACAAAATATGTTAAACACTGTACAATTTTTAATTATGCAATAAATAAGTTATAATTACTGAAATCAGAACACCCTTTTAATTTTAGTCACGTTCATTCATTAATTGGACAATCTACCTTATATTCTTGAGATGGGCTCCTGGGGCAGCTGCAGAGGGAACACCAAAAAAGGGACGGAACACTCCACCACCTGCTGAAACCATTGACCTTACATGTCCCTGTAAAATTTGAGGTGTGACACTAGCCATAACAGGACCATGGAGGCCACCAGCACGAGCAAACTGACTGGGAGACATCCGGCCAGGTGCTGCCTGAAACCAAAAGTATATCAATTAATAAAAAATAAAAAAAAACACACAAGACAAAACAGCTTAGTAAAAGAAAACATAACACTGTCAGTCAAAAAAGCAAACACACTAAAATAATACAACAGCACTCTGCAAACACAAAGTAAATACAACTCACTATATAAAATGTACTTATGCCAAGTTATAAATGTGAGATTCTTGGCAAATACATTGTACAATATCATTTGAGCCTGTCCGCCAACAACAAAGCAATCTCTTTAGGACAGGAACCTACACTAAATACTACCTCTAGGGATGCCTAGGGATGAGCGAATCGAGCGATGAAACATCCAAGGTCGATTAGGATAAAAACAAGATTTTTTTTGTGAACTCACCTGTAAAATCTCTTTCTCGCTTAGTTCATTGGAGGACACAGGACCGTGGGTAAAGCTGCTGCTGCCACTATGAGGCGACACTAGGCTGAAAAGTGTTAGCTCCTCCTCTGACAGCTATACCCCATTCCAGCCTGGAGAGAGCATATCAGTTTGTGCCCAATCAGTAGGAGTAGGAGAAAAGCATACATCAGGCAACCCATAACACAACTAATGCCAAAAGGACCGAACCAGAACTGAGGATCCTACCACCAAACCAACCGCCATCATCTGCGGCAATATAGCTGTCCACGGGGAGGAAAGAACCACACGCCATTGGAAAACATCCTCACGGAAGCCTAAGACACTGCTACCTGCAAGACCTTGCAGCCTAGAGCAGCGTAAGCTGATGCAAAAGTATGAACCTTGTAAAACTTGGTGAACATGTGCAAGGAAGACCAAGTCGCTGTTTTACACAGCTGTGAAGCGTAAGTATGGCAGAAACAAGCTCAAGAAGCGCCCACCACCCTGGTCAAGTTTGCAGTTATACCAAGGGGCGGTGCCCTGCCCCGGGAATGTTATGCCTCAGCAATTGCCGAGCGAATCCACCAGGCCATCGTCATCTTAGAGGCTGGCAAGCCTTTGCAGGGACCTTCAGGAACAACGAATAGGGAGTCATTAAGGCGGAACAAACTAGAATGGACAGGCAAATCCTCAGAGCCCGAACAACGTCCAGCTGATGGAGAGCTCGATCCCTAGGATGTGAGGGAGAAGGGCTGAACAAAGTGAGAACAAATGTCTTCGTTGACGTGAAAGGCAGAGACTACCTTTGGCTATAAAAAAAAAAAAAAAAAAAAAAAAGATACTGGGCGGAGCACCGCCTTATCTTGGTGGGAAATAAGAAAAGAGTCCTTAAAAGAAAGCGCTGCCAATTCCGAAACGCGGCAGTTGGTTTTGATTGCCCCCAGGAATGCAACCTTCCAGGAAAGAACACGGAGGGAAACCATGTCTAGAGCAGGGCTTGACAAATTTCCTTGGAATCTAGGAGCCAGCTAAAAAAGTTAGGAGCCAGGCGGAGCCGCTTCATAAAGCCCCTAGTAGGTGCCCCCTCCCCCCCCAAATAATGCTGCATACCATGTTACATATACCGCCCTCCGTCCCCTATTGACTATAATGAGGACAGGCGGAGCTCCGGCGCAGCACGGCAGTTCGCGGTGAGAGGCCGCCGGACTAAAAAGTTGGACATGCAGTACTTTTAGTCCGGCGGCCTTTCACCATGCACTGCCGTGCTGCGCCAGAGCTCCGCCCCCATTATAGTCAATGGGGACGGAGCGGTGGTCCGGCGAAACAGCCTGCCGGATCCGTCGTGCCGCAAGTGTGAAAGTAGCCTTAGTTATATAGCTACTGAATGAGACAGAAGAAGGGATGCCTTTAACATATATATCTCCTTGAGAAGCCAATTTGATCCTAAAGGGTTACTTCAAACTGTAATCTATTCTAAACTCTGTCTCTTCTCTTATCTCTCTGTTCCTGTCCCTTAATCTTATCACTGCTGCAAAAGCATCAGCCTCAGTGTAAACTGTTCTAGAGTCTGACTCACTGCTCTTTTAACTCAAAGAATAGAATGAGTCTCTAAGGGCTCTTTCACACTTGCGTTCTTTTCTTCCGACAGAGTTCCGTCGTCGGGGCTCTATGCCGGAAGAATCCTGATCAGGATTATCCCCATGCATTCTGAATGGAGAGAAATCCGTTCAGGATGCATCAGGATGTCTTCAGTTCAGGACCGGAACGTTTTTTGGCCGGAGAAAATACCGCAGCATGCTGCGCTATTTGCTCCAGCCAAAAATCCTGAACACTTGCCACAAGGCCGGATCTGGAATTAATGCCCATTGAAAGGCATTAATCCGGATCCGGCCTTAAGCTAAATGTCGTTTCGGCACATTGCCGGATCCGACGTTTAGCTTTTTCTGAATGGTTACCATGGCTGCCGGGACGCTAAAGTCCTGGCAGCCATGATAAAGTGCAGTGGGGAGCAGTATACTTACCGTCCGTGCGGCTCCCGGGGCGCTCCAGAGTGACGTCAGGGCGCCCCACGCGCATGGATGACGTGATCGCATGGCACGTCATCCATGCGCATGGGGCGCTCTGACGTCATTCTGGAGCGCCCCGGGAGCCGCACAGACGGTAAGTATACTGCTCCCCCGCTCCCCACTACTACTATGGCAACCAGGACTTTAATAGCATCCTGGCTGCCATAGTAACACTGAACGCATTTTGAAGACTGATCAGTCTTCAAATGCTTTCAGTTCACTTGCGTTTTTCCGGATCCGGCGTGTAATTCCGGCAAGTGGAGTACATGACGGATCCGGACAACGCAAGTGTGAAAGAGCCCTAAGGCTGCTTTCACACTAGCGTTCGGGTGTCCGCTCGTGAGCTCCGTTTGAAGGGGCTCACGAGCGGACCCGAACGAAGCCGTCCAGCCCTGATGCAGTCTGAATGGAGCGGATCCGCTCAGACTGCATCAGTCTGGCGGCGTTCAGGCGTTCGGGTGTCCGCCTGGCCGTGCAGAGGCGTGCGGATCCGTCCAGACTTACAATGTAAGTCAATGGGGACGGATCCGTTTGAAGATGCCACAATATGGCTCTATCTTCAAGCGGATCCGTCCCCCATTGACTTTACATTGAAAGTCTGGACGGATCCGTCCGAGGCTATTTTCACACTTAGCTTTTTTTTGCCATTTTAATGCAGACGGATCCGTTCTGAACGGAGCCTCCGTCTGCATTAATATGATCGGATCCGTTCAGAACGGATCCGATCGAACGCTAGTGTGAAAGTAGCCTAAGTCGGATCTTTAGATTCTTTTAACCTGTGACTCATTCGATTCTTTCTTAGACTTCCTGTACTTGTGTCAGTGACTCAGACTCAAGAGCTGCTAGTGCTTGCCTTGCCTCAGCTCTGATTGGTTGGTGGGCGGGTAGGGGAGGGGCTGGCAGAAGCAGCTTCCACTCTAGGATCAGATTACACTCCTCCCGAGTCCCTCCCCTTCCTTCTGCCAGCGTCTCTGCTATTGTGTGCTGTGACGGAGCTGTTTCACACGGTGCTGCCTCCGGACAGAACGGCAGCTCCGCACCCATCGCCCGGGCACCTTTGAAAACGGGCTGACAAATACCCAAGCGCCAGGACTAAATTCCTGGTCGCCATGGCGACCTGGGATTTGTCGAGCCCTGGTCTAGAGCAAATTGGAGGGAAACGAGGACAAGGTCCAAGACCCAAGAGGGCAAAGGGGGGGGGGGGGGGGCAGTGTGAGCCACCCCTTGTAGAAGGTCTTAACTGGGGTCTGTCCTGCTAACGGACGCTGGAAAAAAATTGACAGCGCCGACACTTGTCCCTTTAAAGAACTAAGAGCAAGACCCAAATCCAGACCCGATTGCAGAAAGGAAAGGATGGTGAGAAGCACAGTGGAGGGAGGCAATGTTCCTCACAGAAGCGCAGACTAGACCTCCAAGTCCTATAATTAATTTTGGATGACACTCGTTTCCTGGCCTTAATCATGGTTTGGATGACCTAGTCAGGAAAACCTCGCTGCTTCAGCATGGCGGTTTCGACAGTCACGCCGTCAAACGTAGCGACTCTAAACGCTGGTGGAAGACAGATCCCTGAGAGAGAAGATAGACTGAGCAGAAGCGGCCACGGCGTGTCTCCTAGAAGGAGCATGATGTCTGTGTACCATGCGTGATGGGGCCAACCTGGAGTAATGAGAAACACCTGGATGCCCTCCATCCTGATCCTGTGCAGGACTTGGGGCAGGATAGGAAGAGGAAGGAATACGTACAATAGAGAACCTGTCCCAAGGCATGCGTCTACGGCGCACGCCTGGGGATCGCTTGTTCGAGAAGAAGAAGTCGGGGAGTTTGTGGTAGAGTCTGGATGCCATCAAGTCCACCTCCGGTTGGGCCTAACTGAGACAGAGTCAAACACTCTCCAGGGGCCACGGTTATCTGATTGAGGAAACATGCCATCCAATTCTCCACTCCCGGGAATGTAGACCACCGATAGAGCTGGTACATGTGTCTCCGCCCACTGCAGGATTTTGGGCAACTCCTCCATCACTGCTTGACTGCGGGTTCCCCCTTGGTGATTGATATAAGCCACCGCCATGGTGTTGCCTGACTGGATCCTGAGAGGGGCCCAATGGAGAAGGGTTAAATGAATGGCCCGGAGTTGATGGGTAACTGTGCCGGAGAAGGCAAACCGATCGCAGAAGGGCTAGCCGCTTGTCCAGAGGGAGGTGAACTAACGCCGCGGCCGTGTCGAGGATCATGCCAAAGAAGTGATCGGCTGGGTGGGACGTAGGGAAGACTTTTGGAAGTTTACCAGCTAGCCAAAGCGTGCCAGGGAGTCCGGAGTGATACGTAGGCTGTCCTGGTTCTGATCGAAGGTCGCTGCTTTGACCAGGATGTCGTCCAGATAGGGAGCCAGGGTGATGCCCCTGGTACGAAGAAGGGCAAGGAGAGGAGCGAGCACTTTTGCGAAGACTAACTGTGCTGTTGCTAATCCAAATGGAAGGGCAACGAACTGGTAGTAATTAGGCCCTACTGCAAAGCGGAGGAAGCGCTGATGCGCTGGGGAAATGGGGACAGTGAAGCAACGATGGAGCGAAGGGACTCCATTCTAAAGTGTTGAATCCGGAAGAACCGATTCAGCAACTTGAGGTCCAGAACCAGGCAAACTGATCCTTCATTCTTGAGGACCACAAATAGGTTTAAATAAAAACCTGTGGACTGTTCTGCCAGGGGAACCGGGGAGATCACAAAAGGCAAAGGCCCGACCTGAACCCCTGGGGGGCTGGGACAGAAAGAATCGTTCCGGAGGAGGAGAAGCAAACTATCTTGTAACCGAGGTTACGATTTCGATCACCCACGCGTCTGATGTGGGCCCGCCAAACTCCCTGAAAAGAGGAGGGGATGACCCCCCACTCAAGGGGGCACTTCTTCATGCAGAGAACTGCTTGTTGGCCGAGGGACTAGCAGGCTGTTCTTACGGGCGCCAGGCTGGTTGAGGCCTAAAGAATGGCTTCTTCCTCTGGTTTTGAGTGGAGGCCCTGGGAGGGGCTCCTGCTTCCGGTCGTGTACCAGGGAAGCGGCAAAAGAAATGGGCCCGGGCATTTGAAGGCTTAGCGCAAAAGTGCGCATGGATATGCCCTGTGGGAGGAGAGTACTTTTACCGTCCATAGCCTCGGAGTTGATTTCATCTAACCGGGAGCCGGAAAAAAGGAAGGCCTGTAAGGGAACGCTTTGACGATGAATCCGCTGCCCACATCTTAAGCCACAGTTCGTGCTGTAAGGTTACAGCAAGAGCCGATGAGCGGGCAACCAGTGCACCCGTGTCCAAGGAAGCCTCACAGAGATACTTCCCTGCCTGTGAGATTTGCAAGGCCAAAGACTTTAGCTCAGCTAGAGGGAGGTCGGCCGCCAAGTCCTGATTTAACCGACCCGCCCATTCAGAGACCACCCTAGCTACCCAGGCGGAGGCACAAAGGGGGCGAAGTGCTGAGCCACTTGCCACGAAAACGGATGAAAAAAAGAAAAAAAATTTTTTTGGACTTACCGGTAATTTTGTTTCCTTGAGTCCACCATGACGTCTTAACCTGGAGATTTATCCCTTGACCTCTGTAGGGGCAGGAACATAGAGCGTTTAAAAGGCCAACACCAACTCTCACCCTCAGTGCTTTCCAAATTACCAAGTGGGTGCAGCCTTAATTTTATATATAAATAATTTTTTATATAATTTTTTTTTTTTTTTTTTTTGTATTAATTCATACTCTAACCCCTCTTAAAATTTTCAGGGGGGATATATCAACCGTCATGGTGCATGGTGGACTCAAGGAAACAGAATTACTGGTAAGTCTAATTACGGTTTTTGCATTTCGTCCACCATGACGGCTTAACCTCGAGAACTACCAGATTATAGGGTGGGTAACTGCTTGCAAGAAGCCAAAACGTTAATTCGATAGTGCTTAATAAATGTATTAATACTGGACCAGCTCGCTACTCTGCAGATTTTATCTAAGGAAACACCTCCTTTTTCTGCCCATGAGGAGGCCACTGCTCTTGTGGAATGAGCCCTTATCTCTGTAGGATTATCAAGACCCGCCATCTGGTAGCAGCAGGATATAGTGGACCTGATCCAGCACCCAATGGAGGCCTTTCTTCCCTTTGTTTGGACTAGCAAACTGAATGAGAAGATTATCTTCCTTCCTGAATTCTTCTGTTGCCTTTAGGTATTGTAAGACAGTATCTCGGACATCCAGAAGTTGATATTGATCCTCAGATGCACTCGTCACCTCTTTAGGGAATGATGGGAGGACAATTTCCTGGTCTCTATGAAAGTCAGAAACGACCTTTGGAAGGAAACCCGGATCCAACCTTAATACTATTTTATCAGGAAACACAGAAAGATAGGGTTCCCGACAGGAGAGAGCGCCTGGATCTCTCCTAAACGTCTAGCTGACGTTATGGCTATTAAGAAGGCAGCCTTGAGCGTCAGATGTCTTACAGAAATGTCCTGTACTGGGGTAAATGGTGGTTTTATTAATCCTTTCAGGACCCGGTCTAAGTCCTACTGAGGGGCCCTTGGGGTTATGGATGGTCTTAATCTCGAGGTAGCTCTTACGAATCTTCTCACCTATCTATGGCTGGCCAGGTCTGTGTCATAGCATGCTCCTAAGGCCGAGGTCTGTACTTTAACGATGGGTTCACACCTGAGCGTTCTGAAAGGAGCGCTCTGTATGTGCGAGTGTACCAGCGTTTGCAATGGCGCATACAGACAAGCGAACGCCCATTGTTGCGCGTTCCCGAAAGTCTATGTACGGGAACACGCGACAAGACGCCCCAAAGAAGCTCATGTACTTCTTGGGGTGTCGGGCGTTTTACAGTGCGATCGTACACGCTGTAAAACGCCCAGGTGAGAACCATGCCGATAGGGAAGCATTGGTTTCTCCTTGTTGGGCGTTTTACAGCGCGTAGGAACGCGCTGTAAAACGCTCAGGTGTGAACCCAGCCTAAGTGTACTAGGTCTCAAACCCAAATCCAGCCCCCTCTGGAGAAAAATCAAGAATATTTATGATGTGTGGGGGAGAATCTACTGGAGGGTTCTGACCCAGCCAGTTGCAGTATTTCCTCCAGATCTTGAGATATATCGCGGAGGTTACTTTTTTCATGCTGGATTTAAGGGAATTGATGACCTTTTCGGAAAGACCCTTGCTTTTAAATACCTTGCGCTCAGGATCCACGCTGACCATTTGAATAGGTCTGTATTCTGATGGAGGATCAGACCCTGCGATAAAATGTCCGCCTGGAGGGGAATTCTCCATGGCTACACCAGCGCTAATTCCCTTAATATCGGGAACCAGTTTCTCTTTGTCCAGTATGGGACCACTAGGATCACTGTTACCCGGTCGGACCTGCTCTTTTGTAGTACTCTGGGAATTAATGCCCACGGAGGAAAAGCATAGGCGAGATCCCAGGTCCATCTGATCGAAAAGGCGTCCACCGACCAAGCGCTTTCCCTGGGGTTTAGGGAGCAAAAGTGCCCGACCTTCGCGTTTTCTTTTGCTGCGAAGAGATCTGAGGGGTTCCTCACCTTTTGGAGATTTGTCTGAACACTTCTGGATTTAGGGACCATTCCCCAGGAACTATGGTCCTTCTGCTGAGGAAGTCCGCTTGTACATTTTCCGTACCTTTTAGGTGAATAGCTGTGATAGAGGATACATTCTTTTCTGCCGAAAAAGAATATTCTCCCTGCCAGTTCTTCTAGACTTGGAGATCTTGTGCCTCCCTGGTGCTTTAAGTATGCTACTGCTGTCACATCGTCGGAGAGAATATTCAGGTGTTTTCCGAGTACTATCTTTTGGGATGACCTTAGCGTCTCTCAGATCGCCCTTAGTTCTCGGTAGTTTGAAGATCTTGCTTTTATGTCGTTTGCCCATCTGCCTTGGTAGTTTGAGGAGCCACCCCCCATCCAGTGCCGCTTGAGTCTGTGAACACCTGGGTCTTTTATCCAACTTACACCTTGACAGATTTGTGTTTTCTATCCACCAATTCAAATCAGATCTTACGTGAATGGGGATGGATATTTTTTTCTCTAAGGAGGACTGTTCCTTGTCCCGATTCTTCAGGATCCAGGACTGGATTATCCTGGTACGAGCCTGGGACCACAATACCGATGTGATGCAGAAGGTCATTGTTCTCAATAGACTGATTGCATTGCGTATGCAGCACTTGGTCTGGCCCTAATTTTTATTTTATTTTTTCCTATAAAGGATGTTAATTTTTCCTGAGAAAGAGGTCATCTGAGTTCTTGAATCTAAAAGTACTCCTAGGAATTCCATCTTGGTTGATGGGACTGGGCAAGATTTATTCTGATTCATTATCCAGACCAACTCTGAAACCGATGACTTAGGCTGGTTTCACACAGGCGTTGCGGGAACATGCGCGATTTTTCCGCGCGAGTGCAAAACATTGTAATGCGTTATGCACACGCGTGAGAAAAATCGGCATGTTTGGTACCCAGGCCCAAACTTCTTCACAGAAGTTTGGGTTTGGGATCGGTGTTGTGTAGATTGTATTATCTTCCCTTATAACATGGTTATAAGGGAAAATAATAGCATTCTTAATACAGAATGCTTAGTACAATAGGGCTGGATGGGTTAAAAAAATAAAAAATAATTTAACTCACCTTAATCCACTTGTTCGCGCAGCCCGACTTCTCTTCTGTCTTCTTCTTTGAGGAATAGGACCTTTGATGACATCACTGAGCTCATCACATGGTCCATCACGAACTTTTTTACCATGATGATGGATCATGTGACGGACCATGTGATGAGCGCAGTGACGTCACCACAGATCCTTTTCCTGTGCACAGCAAAAGATGAAGGCAGAAGAGAAGTCGGGCTGCGCGAACAAGTGGATTAAGGAGAGTTAAATTTTTTTTTTTTTTTAACCCCTCCAGTCCTATTGTACTAAGCATTCTGCATTAAGAATGCTATTATTTTCCCTTATAACCATGTTATAAGGGAAAATAATAATGATCGGGTCCCCATCCCGATAGTCTCCTAGCAACCACATTTGCACTTACTTGCGATTTTCACGTAGCCTTATTCACTTCTATGGGGCCTGCTTTGCGTGAAAAATGTACAATATGCGTGAAAATCACTGCTCATGTGCACAGCCCCATAGAAATGAATAGGTACGGATTCAGTCGGGGTGCAATGCTTTCAACTCACGCATTGCACCCGTGTGAAAGGGGCCTTAGGCTGGGTTCACACGGATTATGCGTGTCCGGATTAGGTCCGGATGCATCCCGGTGTATTGCGGTAAACCCGCGCGAGTAGGTACGCAATTGCAGTCAGTTTTGACTGCGATTGCGTTCCGATGTTCAGTTTTTATCGCGCGGGTGCAATGTGTTTTGCACGCGCGTGATAAAAAAAAACGACTGTGGTACCCAGACCCGAACTTCAATTGACCACCTACTAAGCATTCTGTATTCAGAATGCTTTTATTTTCCCTTATGGGAAAATAATACAGTGAATAGACTGTCACCTAGCAACCATGCGTGAAAGCGATTTTCATGCAGCCCCATTCACTTCTATGGGGCCTGCGTTGTAAACGCACAATATAGAGCATGCTGCGATTTTCACACAACGCCTAAGTGATGTGTGAAAATCACAGCTCATGTGCACAGCCCCATAGAAATGAATGGGTCCAGATTCAGTGCGGGTGCAATGCGTTCACCTCCCGCATTGCACCCGCGCAGAAATCTTGCCCATGTGAACTCAGCCTTAGGTAGTTGGCGAGACTGGACGCCACTGATTTTGATTTTCCCAGAATGAGGACGTCGTCTAGATACGGGAAGATTTTTATTCCCTCTGATCTGAGAGGAGAAATCATTTCCACTACTAGCTTTGTGAAAACTCTCAGTGCTGAGGAAAGAGTAGAGCCGTGAACTGGAAGTGGTTTACCACTCCGGTGCTGTCTATCAGAGCAAACCTGAGATATTTTTGCGAGTTTTCGTGTATGGGGACGTGATAGTAAGCATCCTTTAAGTCTATGGACGTCATGTAATCTCCTGGAAGGTGTCCCAGACAGCAGTAACTAGGTTGTCCACCATTAAAGCAATCTTGGAAGATTGTTCCGGATCCATATTAGAGTCTGAGTCCCCAATCCCCCCCGGACAGAACTGCTGAGGCATCAGAGGATGAATGATGTCCTGCTCTGGGTCGCTTGTGCGAGGGTCTACCCGTAAGTTGCGGACTGTGTAGGTGGTGATTTATCAACCAAACTACCCATGAGGGTGGATTGGGATACTTTAGATAAGTCCTCCACTGCCCTGGATAGGTCACAGGCCCAGTCCAGTTCCACACTGTCAGGGCGGCCATGCGGCTGCGTAGGCTGGGGGGGGCAGAACCAATCTGGGCACACAGCATGCGGAGCATACAGAGTCCGGCTGGCCGCGAGGAACTTAATTGTATGCAGGGGTCGCTCGTGGGTTCGGACATGGCTGCTTAACCGAACCCAATACTGGTCGCAGGGCTGGAGAGGGATAGTAACCGTCCTACCAGCTTCCAGGAGATCCCAGGTCCTGGTGGCAAAGGTCGCTAGTGAGTTCAGACATTGTCAAGGCTGGAAAGGGATGTAACCGTGGCCGACCAGGAGGCGGTGTGCAGGAGCATAGCGGCCGCCAACCTACGGCCCAGGAATAATCCAGAGCGGGCTACAACTTGAAATCCGGGTAGGCCGAAATGAAGCCAGGGCCTAAAGTTAAGAGTGGCAGGCCGGGAGGTATGCCCTAGAAGTGGAAAGGTACGCGTCCCGAATGCGGGGGCCAAGGGTGGGGATGCAGGAGAATACTCACCCACTCCCGATTACTCACCCCATCTTCATCCTCTTCTCTTCACCACCCCCCCCCTCAGAGGACCAGCAGGGTCATCTCTTCAGCAGCTGGCACCCGCAGTGGCAGGAGACTGGAATGGAGCATGCAACAGTTTTATCTTTTTTACTGAGCAGTCAAAACGACTGAACTGAAGACATCCTGATGCAAACTGAACAGATTACTCTCCATTCAGAATGCATGGGGATACCTGATCAGTTATTTTCCGATTTAGAGCCCCTCGGACGGAACTCTATGCCGGAAAAGAAAAACGCTAGTGTGAAAGTACCCTTATTCTGCTGGTCACTACGATTACAGAGATACTAAGTTTATATATATATTTTTTTTTTTATGTTTTACCTCTTTATAACAAAGGATTTTTATAAAGAAAAATAATGTTTTTGCATCACCATTTTGTGAAAACCATAGTTTTTTATGGCAATTGTGGGGGCTCATCTGTTGTGGGATGAAGAGATGTTTTTTTAACATTTTGGGTTACATATGACTTTTTGGTCACTCAATATTACGCATTTTGTAAGGTGAGGTGACAAAAAATGACAGTTCTGGCACCGTTTATTTTTTACAAAGTTCACCTGACTGGGTAGATCATGGAATATCTTTATAGATCAAGTTGTTACGGACACAGCGATACCTATTGTCATTTTTTAAAATCAAGTTTTACACAGTACAAGCATTTTTTTTTAAAGAAAAAAAAAAAAAAGAAGAAAAATCTCGCTTTTCTGTTGCCATTTTCCGAGAATCTTTTTTTTGGCTGGATTGTCTTAGGGAGGGGCTCATTTTTTTGAGGGCTGAGATGACGGTTTGACTGGTACCATTTTGGGGTACATATATAACACTTTGATCACTTGGTATTACACTTTTTATGAGGCAAGGTGACCAAAAACTTTTGGCAGTTTCCTCCCCCCCCCATTTTTTACAATTTCATATGACAATTCTATTTTGTTGTTTTTTTGTAAAACACTTTTTTTTTTGTCCCACTGTGGCACTTCACCTTTTGTGGGTCTGATCCCCTCTGCAATGCATTACAATACAAGTGTAATGCATTGCAGTAATGCACAGCTTGCCTGTGAGACCCACAGGCTTCAGTAGAAAGCTAGCCCCAATGCCTATGGAAGGCATTGAGCTGCCTTCACAGCCATTGGGTCCCCATCACCAGAGCACATAGACCCAATAAGGACCCGTACCCTCCACAAACACCTTCTATGCCACAGTAAGCGCTGACCGTGGCATAGAAGGAGTTAATCTGTCACCATCATCTTTTACAGCAATGTCAGCAGATACAGCAGGGGCCCGGCCCATGCACAGCTTCTTCTGTGCCCTCACGATCACCATGATGTACTATCACGCCAAACTGTGAGAAGTCACTTCTCGCTATGACGTAATATGTAATGTGTCAGTATGTCATGTGTCAGGAAGGGGTTAATGAGGTATGTGTACATTAACTTTTCCAATTATATTCATATTAGTAACACATTTATTTTTCCTACATGTATCATTATATAATTACCACAGGCCATTGGTTATTTTTTTTATTTCCTACCCTGGTCATAGGATATACAGTTGTAACGCGAAATTTTTGAATATCGTGCAAAGTTCATTTATTTCATTAATGCAACTTAAAAGGTGAAACTAACATATGAGATAGACTCATTACATGGAAAGCGAGATATTTCAAGCCTTTATTTGTTATAATTTGGACGATTATGGCTTACAGCTTATGAAACCCCAAAGTCACAATTTTGAGGTACCCTTTGCTCAGGGGTTATGGATTAATTAGCTGACTATAGTGTGACACTTTGAGCCTAGTTTTTGCTGCAGTTTGAGCCAAAGCCAGAACAACTGCACCACCTTCAGACTTTAACAGAAGTAACTTTGCACTCTTATATATTTCTAGCTAAATGGTCAAAAACCTTCAGTTAAATATTATACAGTCATTTTACCTCTCATGGGAAGCAAGCAGATGATACACAGAGACATACACGGAACTTAGTAGCCAAAGAAAAAGATGGAGGGTTACCTGAGCTCCTCCTACGAGCTGCGCTCGCTGAAGTGGGGAGAGGGCAGAAGGGAACGAGTGTCTCAAAAGCGTTGCTGGTTTACTCTGCAGAAAAATAAATTTTAGATTCTACACTGGACATAGATTGCAATGGTAAGGAGTAAATACAGGTTAGATATATAAAAAAAAAAAAAAACTTTTCTGTTAACCCCTTCCAGACCAGCGCTGCAATAGTACAGTGCTGCGGGGGTGGGTGCAGGAGCTGCGCCCGCCCGATCAGCTGCAGGGGACCGTCTGTCACAGTTAGCCAAACTCATGTTGTATGTGCAGGCATCGGTGAAACAAAGAAAAAAAACACTGATGTCGGCGCATTAACCCTCACTATGCCGCGGTCAGCGCTAACCGCGGCATGTACGGGGTGTGTGGAGGGAGGAAGCTCTTCACCCCCCTCCCCCCCTTCCCCTTCGGGTCCCCGCACTGCTGTGACAGGGACCCGAGGGCAGGGAAGGTCTTCCATGTAACCCTGTGAGATCCAGACCCCTGGATCTCACAGGCAGGAAGGCTGTAAGTGTATTACAGTGTGTAATACACTTACACCAATACATTACAATACAGAAGTATTGTAATGCATTGTACAGGAGATCAGACCCCCAAAAGTTGTGGGGGGGGGGGGGGGGGTTTACAATAAAGTTTTGCATTTTTTTGGTCACCTTCCCTCACAAAAAGTGTAATACCAAGCGATCAAAAAGGCATATTTAGCACAAAATGGTACCAATCAAAAAATAAGACCCTACCTAAGACAATCGCCAGAAAAATAAAATAAAAATAGGGCAGCCAGAAAATGGCCACACAAAAAGTAGATTTAATTCTATTCAAAAAAGCGTTTCGTGTGTAAAACTTAACAAAAAGAAAAACTATGCAAAACGGCCCTTTTTTCACCTTGCCTTACAAAAAGTATAATACCAAGCAATCAAAAAGTCTCATGTACCCTAAAATTCTACCAATGAAAAGGTTACATCATCCCACAAAAAATTAGCCTCCACAGGGTCTCTTCAAATACAAATTGGTGCCTAAAAACCATTCTAGCAGAATCTGCCTCCAAAATCCATATGGCGCTCCTTTCCTTCTGACCACTGCCACGTGCCTATAAAGCAGTTTACCACCACATACGGGGTATTTCTGTAAACTGCAGAATCAGAGTAATGCATATTGAGGTTTAGCTTGCTGTTGACCCATGCTGTGTTGAAAAAGGAGATTTTTGTGAAACTCACCTGTAAAATCTTTTTCTCGTCTTTTCCATTGGGGGACACAGACCATGGTATAGCTTAGAGGTATTAGTAGGAGGGACACTATGCAAATGAAAGCTCCTCCTCCTCGGGCTATACCCCCCGACTCCACCAGGAGGAACTCAGGCGTTGCACAAGCAGTAGGAGAAGGAGCAAGAAAAAAATCACGGAAACCATCGGACCAAGCCATAAGGTCCAACCAGAAACAGAAAACTGAACTAAAGACCCCTCCTGCAACAGGAATAATGGGTGGGAGCTGTGTCCCCCAATGGAAAAGACGAGAAAAAGATTTTACAGGTGAGTTTCACAAAAATCTCCTTTTCTCGTACTTTTTTCCATTGGGGGACACAGACCATGGGACGTCCAAAAGCAGTCCATGGGGTGGGAAAAAATATCAGCACCGCCAGGAGGAACGCCCAACGGTCAAACAGGAACCACAGCCTGCAAAACCCTGCGGCCAAAGCCGCATCAGCCGACGCCAGTGAATGCAACTGACAAAAATTTGCAAAGGTATGCAAGCACGACCAGGTGGCCGCCGTACACAGCTGAGACGCAGAGGCACGATTGTGTCTTGCCCAGGAAGCCCCCACCGCCCTAGTGGAGTGAGCGGCAATCCTAGCCGGGGGAACTCCACCACAAGCGCGACAAGCCGCGGAAATAGCCAAGCAGATCCAGAGCGCCATGAACGGCGGACGGAAGCAGTAGCCGCGAGATACACCTTCAGGACCCGTACAACATCCAGGGAATGCAGAGTGCGTTCCTTGGGGTTAGCCGGAGAAGGACAAAAGGAAGGCAGGACAAGATCCTCATCAAGGTGGAAGGGAGAGACCACCCTGGGCAAAAAGAAGGGGACTGGACGGAGCACAACTTAAACCTGGTGGAATACCAGAAAGGCTCCTGACAGGAAAGAGCGGCCAGCTTCGACACCAGTCTGACTTAAAAGCTTGTGATGGGATGTGAACTCACAGCCACTGCATAATAGCCCAGAACTTTAATCACTACGCCATGTAGCTGTATCAGAAGCTATGGTCACAAGGAAGACCACTTTCCAGATGAGAACAGTCAGAGAGACCCTCCTCAAAGGCTCGAAGGGGGCCGACTGCAGAGCGCGCAGAACCAAATTGAGATCCCAAGGAGACAAAGGGGGAACATACGGGGAACCAAATGCGCCACCCCCTGAAGAAAGGTCACCACCGGACCCCTAAGAGCAAGGGACCCCTGACGGCCCACGCCGAAACCTGACCTTACAGGGAACTAAGCGACAGTCTCTGCACAAGCCCAGACTGAAGAAAAGACAGTACCATCAAGATGGAAAAACGAAGGGGAGGGAACCCCGAACCCTCACAAAAGGACAGGAAGGCCATCCAGGTACGATAGTAAATCCGGGAGGAAGAAGACTTCCCCGGACTGATCATGGTCCTAACCACTGAATCCGAGAACCCCATCTTCATCAGGATGGCGGTTTCAACAGTCACGCCGGTAAACGAAGAGACCGTAAATTCTGGTGGAAGAACGGGCCCTGAGACAGTAGGTCCTGTCTGTCGGGAAGAGGCCATGGGGCGTCCGCCAGCAACCGAGCCACGTCCGAAAAACCACGCGCGGCGAGGCCACTCTGGGGTGATGAGAACGGTCGGATTCCCTTCCGCCTCGAACTGGCGTAGACCCTTTGGTAGGAGAGGAAAACAGAGGAGGCTGAAGTCCTGCCACGGAGACACCTGCGCATCCATCCGTACGCCTTCGGATCTCGGGCGCGAGCCAGGACCACTGGGATCTTGTTGTTGAACCCGGACGCCATTAAGTCCACATCCGGACGGTCCCATCTGTGGCAGATTTCTTCGAACACTTCTGGATGCAGAGACCACTCGCTTGGATCCACCTTGTTGTGGCTTAGAAAGTCTGCTGTCCAGTTGTCCACTCCTGGAATGTAAACTGCTGACACCGGAACGTGCGTCTCCGCCCACGTCAGAATTCTCTTCACCTCCTGCATCACCATCCGGCTGTGGGTCCCGCCCTGATGGTCGATATAGGCTACGGCCGCGGCATTGCCCGTTTGAACCCGCACTGGGAGGCCCGCAAGGAGAGAGGTCCAATAGGAGAGAAAGAGCGGAAAAAATCGCCTTCAGTTCCAGAAAGTTGATTGGAAGGCGAGACTTTGCCGCCGACCAAATCCCTTGAACCGTGCGAGACTGGAAAACGCCCCCCCAACCCAGGATGCTGGCATCGGTGGTGGCGATCGTCCAGGAGAATGCGAGAAAGGAACTCCCCGACCTCAGGTTCATCGGGAACAGCCACCAAGGGAGAGCTGCCCGAACCCGCTGAAAGGTAAAGGATCTCCTGTTGCGCCAGGCGAGTGTAAAACTGGGCATATGGAAGGCCTCGAAAGAGGCTACCATAAGACCCAGGACCTGCAAGTATTCCCGAATGGAGAGGCACGGGGAGCGCAGCAGATGCGACACTGCCCCCTGGATCTGGGAGGACTTGAAGGCTGGCAGAATACTTTGGCAGCCGAGGTGTCCAAAATCATCCTCCGGAAGGAGAGCCTCTGGGACGGGAAGAGGCAGGAGTTTGGGAAAGTTACCAGCCAGCCGAACCGTTCCAGAGTCTGAACAGTGATCCGGACGCTGTCCTTGGTCTGCGGTAGAGAGGGGGGCCTCTATCCGGATATCGTCCCGATAGGGCAGCAAAGGAATGCCCCTGGTACGAAGAAGCGCCATGAGCGGTCCAGGACCGTGGCAAGGACCCGCGGGGTGGTCGCCAACCCGAAGGAAGGGCGACAAACTGACAGTGTCGACCCGTAATGGCGAAGCGCAGGAATCGATGGTGGGATTCCGCAATCGGGACATGTGATAGGCCGAGGAGCAGCAGGGCGGGCTGACTGGGCCCTCTAGTGCCGGGAAGGTTGGTGTAAAGGAAGGCCTCTTTGCGGGCGACCTGAGACCCCCGGTGGAGGAAGCAGGCGACGGCCTACCAGATGAGAAACGGCAAAAGGCATGCAGAGATGAACTCGTCCAGCTGATCCCCATAAGGTCTGGAAACCCCAAAGGGGAGATTAGCAAGGGAACGCTTGGTGGAGGCGTCAGCATCCCACACCTTCAATCAGATCTCTTCGCGCTGAGTGACAGAGATGGCCAACCTGCGGGCAAAGAGGGAAACAATGTCCCTAGAAGCTTCGCAAAGAATCTTAGAAGCCCGAGACATCTGGAGAACCAACTCCAGTGTGTCAGTAGCCGCATCTCGTACCGCCAGTTCCTGGTGGTGGTGCTGTAACCACACCGAGAGAGCACTGGCTACCCCTGCTGAGTGAAAGGTAGGTCACAGGGACGCGCTGCCAGCGAAAAAAGGACCTGGAAGAGAGTCTATGCGTCTGTCTACAGCATCCTGGAAAGAGGAACTGACTAAGACAGGAAGGGCCATATAATTGGCTAATCCGGCCACCGGAGGATCCACCTTAGGGGGAGGAGACACCTCTCCTCGCCGTCAGCAGGGAAAGGAAAGTATATTCATGCGCTGGGTGGTCGAGAACCTTATTAAGACTACCCCAGGCCCTGGACATGACCGCGGAAAAATCCCTCATGGACCGGGAACATGGTAGTCTCCGACTGCCTGGACGGAAAAAGGGGGAACTCCTGACAAGTGGAAGGAGGAGAATCCCCTTGGAGAATAAAGGTGTCTCGGACAGTCGCCACTAAGTCAGCCACCCTGGTGGAGAGCTTAGGCGAGGGGTCCCGCTCCATGACCTAATCAGAGCCGGAAATTCCCCTTCAGACTTGCGCTCCCTAAGGGAGGGGAGAGTCGCCCGAACGCGCCTCTAGACGAGGGGGGGGGGGGGGGAGGCGGAGCCATCCGAGGAGGGATGCTGCTGCTCACGCTCCCTGTTAGTAGTCGGGCGTCTTCTGTGGAAAACCACTTAGAGAGGTGGTTGGCGTCACAGGATTTGAAAATGCCCTATAGTCCAAAAAGGACCTGGCTCGTCCGAGCCGGATAATTCCCCTTCGGATTACTCTCCCTAGGGAGGGGGAAGAGCAGTCCGAAAGCACCACAGGCGAGGTGAGGGGGGTGGAGAGACGGAGACATCCGAGGTGGGATGCTGCCGCTCACGCTGCCTCTTCGTAGTCAGGCACCCACTGTGGGGACCACTGAGAGAGATGGAGTCGTTAGCGCCACAGGATTAAAGGACATGGTTGCCTTGGCGACTAAGATCAATTTAGCGGCCGCGCTGGACATGGCAGATGCCCAAGCGGGGACCGCAGGCTCCCAGGGACGTGGAGGAGGGGGGTAAGGCAGGGATGCAGGTAATACTTATCTGCTCCTGCAGATCTTCTCCCTCGACTCCAGGACCAGCAGGGATGCACCTCTTCAGGCTTCTGACTCCTTGTCCAGGAGTGCAGTGTTCTGGTGGAGGGTGGCAGCAGGAGACCCAGTAGCTGGTGGGATACCGGAGCTGCAGGTCGAGCCCGGATCCACTTGTCTTCTTTGGGGGGCAATGAAGGCAGCCAGGCAGCGTCCAAGGACGGCGGCGGGCACTCCACGGGGGACCAGGAAGGCGCCATGCCGACCTGTGTCCCCATCTAGAAAGAAAATAACAAAACGGAGTAGAGTGATGAGGAGCTGCACGGCCATGTAAAATGTAAACCCTTTTTGGAGGCTGAAAGGGGCTTTGAACTCAGAAAGCCTGGACATGGGGCAACAGCATTACCACTGAGCTACCAGCTTGCCTGGCAGCAAACAGAGTCTCCGGTGTAAGGAGAGTCAGAGCGGCATGCCGAGGCTCCGCCCCCCCGAACGCGTCATTATGGCGCGAAAATATGCGCGAAAATAAGCGCGCGCACGAAAATATGCGCACGCGCGAAAATATGCACGAAAATAAACGCGCGCGCGATTTAAACAAACACCACGACTCCTCTCACGTGGTGCAGCAGGGGTTAACGAGGCCATGGAGGAGCGGCCTGCCGGCAGGCTCTGAGAGAGCGCAGCAGCCAAGGCCCGACGAGAGAAGCGCTGAAGCCCACAGTTTAAGGGGGAAGAGATGCCAGTACTCCAGTGCCAAAATGAAGAAAGTGCCCCATCAGGATCCTTCTTCAAGCTCACCCAGGTAGCCACAGACAAACAGACACAGAGGGAGGGGGAGGGACTGGGCAATACTTATCTGCTCAGCATGCTCCCTCGATGTCCAGACCAGCACGGATGCGCCTCTTCAGACTTCTGACTCCAATCCAGGAGAACAGTGCTCTGGAGGAGGGTAGGCAGCAGGCGTCCCAGCAGCTGGTGGGATGCCAGAGCTGGCATGTTGAGCCTGGATCCACTTTACTTCTGTGGGGGGATGGGAGGTAGCCAGGACACGTCGAAAGACGGTGGCAGACACTCCACGGGGGCCAGGAAAGCGCAATGCTGACCTGCGTCCCCATCTGAAAACAGAAAAAAATAACAAAACAGGAGAAGAGTAAGCGTCACCTCCTTGGACAGACACTAAGCAAAGACTGAGTTCCTCCTGGTGGAGTCGGGGGGTATAGCCCGAGGAGGAGGAGCTCTTTCATTTGCATAGTGTCCCTCCTACTAATACCTCTAAGCTATACCATGGTCTGTGTCCCCCAATGGAAAAAAGTACGAGAAAAAATATATATATTTGATAAACATGAAAAACCTGCATAAAAAAAAAAATTATTTTAAGATTTCGCCTCCATTTTCCAGTATTGAATCATTTCTAAAATGGGGTCATTTATGGGTGGTTTCCATTATGTAAGCCCCTCAAAATAACTTTATAACTGAACTGGTTCTTAAAAATAAAATTATGGTTTTGGAAATTTTGTTGAAAAATGGCTTCTAAGCTTCTAACATTCTTTACAAAATGATGCCAACATAAAGTAGACATATGGGCAATGATGACTGATAACTTAGAATTTTTTATTTTTTTTATAAATAAAGGAAAAATATATTGACCCAAATTTAGCAGTGTCGTGAAGTGCAATGTGTCACGAGAAAACTGTCTCAGAATGGCTTGGATAAGTAAAAGTGTTCCAAAGTTATTACCACATAAAGTGACATGTCTGATTTGCAAAAAAATGGCATGGGCAGGAAGGTTAAAACTAGGTTAAAGGGGTAACTCATATTTAGCAAGTAGAAATTAATGAGAAAAAGCACCTCAAAAAATTGTCCAAGCAATATAAATACTTCACTGGCACTGGTAAATGTAATACATTTTCAACAGCGTGCTCCAATACTGAATTGCAGGCGCTATGTTTCTGGCTTCAGCAGTGATGCTCCGTACACACCTAGTTAGTGTGCAGCCAATCATTGGCCTCAGCAGTCAATGCACTGCTAAAGCCAGTGATTGGCTGTGGCGGTGACATGGCTGTATGGGACATCACCGCTGCAAACAAGAAAACAAACACTGGCTGGGAAAACTGGAGTGCAGCATAGGAAGTGGCAAGGGAGAAGAGAGGCAAGTACGACTATTTGCCATTTTGTTAAAGGGGTTCTTCAGTTTGTTTTAACTGATGATCTATCCTCTGGATAGATCAGCAGCATCTGAAAGGGCGGGGGTCCGACAACTGGAACCCCCGCCGATCAGCTGTTTGGGAAGGCAGCAGCGCTCCAGCAGCATTCTCCCTGTTTACCACTGGCCCAGTGACATCACGACTAGTATCAACTGTCCTGGGCGCGGCTAAGCTCCATTCCATTCTAACAGCTGATCCGGAGGATAGATCATCAGTTAAAACAAACTGTAGAACCCCTTTAACTTCCTCAGGACCGCCGTACGCAGGATTGCGTCCTGCCGGCGGCCCTGCTCTTCTGGGTGGACGCATATACGCGTCCTCCCGCGAGAGCCGAGATTTCCTGTGAACGCGCGCACACAGGTGCGCGCGCTCACAGGAACGGAAGGTAAGCGAGTGGATCTCCAGCCTGTTTTGATAACAGCGTCTAATATACCTGCTACCTGGTCCTCTGGTGGTCCCTTTTGTTTGGATCGACCACCAGAGGACTCAGGCAGCTCACTAAAGTAGCACCAAACACCACTACACTACACCCCCCCCCCCCCTTGTCACTTATTAACCCTTCTCACGCTTTAGGGCCCCTAAAAAGCCAGGGCAGTATAAATACCCCACATGTGACCCCATTGCGGAAAGAAGACACCCCAAGGTATTCGCTGAGGGGCATATTGAGTCCTTGAAAGATTGAAATTTTTGTCCTAAGTTACCGGAAAGTGAGAAAAAAAATCTATTTCCGCTAACTTATGCAAAAAAAAAAAAAATTCTATGAACTCGCCAGGCCCCTCATTGAATACCTTGGGGTGTCTTCTTTCCAAAGTGGGGTCACATGTGGGGTATTTATACTGCCCTGGCTTTTTAGGGGCCCGAAAGTGTGAAAAGAAGTCTGGGATCCAAATGTCTAAAAATGCCCTCCTAAAAGGAATTTGGGCACCTTTGCGCAACTAGGCTGCAAAAAAGTATCACACATGTGGTATCGCCGTACTCAGGAGAAGTTGGGGAATGTGTTTTGGGGTGTCATTTTACATATACCCATGCTGGGTGAGAAAAATATCTTATATAAAAAAAATGGGAAAAGTTGTCTTTTGCCAAGATATTTCTCTTACCCAGCATATGAGACTTTGTAAGAAAAAAAAAAAAAAAAATCATCATTTTCCGCTAACTTGTGACAAAAAATTAAACATTCTAGGAACTCGCCATGCCCCTCACGGAATACCTTGGGGTGTCTTCTTTCCAAAATGGGGTCACTTGTGGGGTAGTTATACTGCCCTGGCAATTTAGGGGCCAAGTGTGTGAGAAGTACTTTGCAATCAAAATGTGTAAAAAATGGCCTGCAAAATCCGAAAGGTGCTCTTTGGAATATGTGCCCCTTTGCCCACCTTGGCTGCAAAAAAGTGTCACACATCTGGTATCGCCGTACTCAGGAGAAGTTGGGGAATGTGTTTTGGGGTGTCATTTTACAAATACCCATGCTTGGTGAGAAAAATATCTTGGTCAAATGCCAACTTTGTATAAAGAAATGGGAAAAGTTGTCTTTTGCCAAGATATTTCTCTCACCCAGCATGGTTATATGTAAAATTACACCCCAAAACACATTCCCCAACTTCTCCTGAGTACGGCGATACCAGCTGTGTGACACTTTTTTGCAGCCAAGGTGGGCAAATGGACCCACATTCCAAAGTGCACCTTTTGGATTTCACCGGTCATTTTTTACAGATTTTGATTGCAAAGTACTTCTCACACATATGGGCCCCTAAATTGCCAGGGCAGTATAACTACCCCACAAGTGACCCCATTTTGGAAAGAAGACACCCCAAGGTATTCCATGAGGGGCATGGCGAGTTCCTAGAATTTTTTATTTTTTGTCGCAAGTTAGTGGAATATGAGACTTTGAAAGGAAAAAAAATAAAGCATAATTTTCCGCTAACTTGTGACAAAAAATAAAAAGTTCTATGAACTCACTATGCCCATCAGCGAATACCTTAGGGTGTCTACTTTCCGAAATGGGGTCATTTGTGGGGTTTTTCTACTGTCTGGGCATTGTAGAACCTCAGGAAACATGACAGGTGCTCAGAAAGTCAGAGCTGTTTCAAAAAGTGGAAATTCACATTTTTGTACCATAGTGTGTAAACGCTATAACTTTTACCCAAACCATTTTTTTTTTTTGCCCAAACATTTTTTTTTAAATCAAAGACATGTAGAACAATACATTTGGCAAAAAATTTATATATGGATGTCGGTTTTTTTTTTTTTTGCAAAATTTTACAGCTGAAAGTGAAAAATGTCATTTTTTTGCAAAAAAAATCGTTACATTTTGATTAATAACAAAAAAAGTAAAAATGTCAGCAGCAATAAAATACCACCAAATGAAAGCTCTATTAGTGAGAAGAAAAGGAGGTAAAATTCATTTGGGTGGTAAGTTGCATGACCGAGCGATAAACGGTGAAAGTAGTGTAGTGCAGAAGTGTAAAAAGTGGCCTGGTCATGAAGGGGGTTTCAGCTAGCGGGGTTGAAGTGGTTAAACTTACCATTGCAAGGGAAGTGTTTATTCAACTTGGACAAGCCTTTAAGTGTTATCGCATTTTTAGAGTACACGGTAGAAATTTGGAAAACTGGATTTGAATAGCTACACCCATATGTGAAGTTTTTTTTTTAAGCAAAGCTTGATTTAAAGAGGACATATACCCATTTTCACCTCGGCAGCCCCTCCAATATAATTATCGGAGCATTTCATGCTCGGATTCTCTCTCTTGTCCTGCACTGGATCGCGCACAGCAGGGGCTTTTTTGTTTAAATGTTTACACTGCCGTTTTACAGGCTAAGGAAGAGCTAAAGCCTATCCATTAAGTGCTTGTTGACATCACCAGGCTCACCGCTAGGCGGAAGCCTCCGTCAAGCTTTCCCCACGGAGAGCCCGATAGGTCACTGGATTCCCCGAAAAAAAGAAAAAGGCCTTTGCCTAGTGCTATTCAGTGCAGAGCAAAGGAGAGCATTGGAGCATGAAATGCTTCGATGCTCATATCAGGGGGGCTGCCTGGGTGAAAACAGGCATATTTCCGGGTTCAGCTCTGAACCCGGACAACCCCTTTAAGAGGCAAGAAGAGAAGTCAAAAATCATCAGTGATTGCTTTAATGTCTGAGATGCTTGGTGAGTACAAGTATAGGAATAGAATATTAGGAGAATTTACCGGATGGTTGTTGAAAGGGGAAGAGGCTGCTCGAATGTGGATGGAATTCGGGCATAAAACCTAAAAGACAATTATTACTAGTAAACCTATGAGAAGAAATGAGATTGAAGAGGATTCGTATGAAGTATTATCACTAATGACATGAATGGTACCTGTTGCTGGCTGAATATTGGGCCGACATGTTTTGGGGGAGTCCCAATAGGCACAGCTCTCACAGGTGGACTGCCAATAATAGGTGAGGTGGATCGTCGAGGTAAAGCTCTCTCCGAGGCATCTCGGTCAGTATTGTCTCGGTTGGAGGAAGGAATGGGAGCCAAGCCATACTCGTGTAGTATGGACAGTGGGCTCATATCCTTAAATGAAAAACAAGCTTCATAGTCTATGCTTACAAGCATGGTCATTGTTAGTGTATTACAAGTATGTTAACGGGCAAGGATGTAGATGGACAAAATGGTGCAGACTGCAGGATCACAAAAATGCAGATAGCCGTTAAAAGCCCTTATAAAAAGTTTCGGCAATATATTTATCCTTACCTCTGTAAGGAAGGGCCCTCTGATTGGCTGTAGGTGTGAGGAAGAATCCCATATACTTGAGTTTATCCTGGATGACAGCTTAAATAAAATAAAAATCAGTGAGAATTGGAGGCATTTAAGGAATAAAAACATATCTTATTAAATAACAATAGGCACAATGTATTGGTCAATATATCACATATGCAACAAAACAGTTTATCTTGAACAATCTGAAAGATTTAATCTAAATCTCGAAATAGGCTATTTTCATGTTGAATTTTATAGTGTACATTACAGGTAAATGTTGTGGGGATTATACCAGGTACACCACTGTAAATGCGTATAAAGGCATCGGTGGCCCAAAGGCTTTCATCATTAAAGGCGTTGTCAGAGTTATGAAAAAAAATATAGCACTGAAAATCTGATGGGCAGCAATATATAACTAAGCAAGTTTTATGCAAAAAAAAATAAATATATATATATATATATATATATATATATATATATATATTTCCTAATTTCCCTGGTTCTCTTCTGGCCCTTTGTTTACGTGCAATAAAAAACAATCTCTGCCCCTCCCCCTGCTCTGCTAAGGGAGTGAATACAAGTACTGCCCTGAGTGACATGTCTGACTGCTGGGAGACTCTGCAGCATGTTGTATGTGTAGGACTACAAGTCCAAGCTGTATAATGACACTGCTAAGGGAGTGGCTACAAGAGCTGCTGAGTGCTTGGAGAATCAACAGCAACTTGTAAGTGTAGAACTACAAGTCCCAGCTGTATAATGACACTGCTAATACACACAGGATGTTCCCCATACCATCTTGTGCAATGCTCTCTCTAGTCCTTCAGCTCCTGTGCCCAGAATTGTCACTGCTGCGATGGACAGTCGGTGCAGCTGAAGGGGTTAAGAATCTTAGGACAGAGCAGACAGTGAAGAGGGGGGGGGGGGGGGGGCGTGGCCAGCACAGTGACGTCTAGTTTATAGGCTTGTAAACTAACATTATCAGAGCAGGGAGAAAAGCTGAAATCACAGGTCATGTGACCCTCAGTGAAATCTGAGAAACCAGCCACTGGAGATAAAGTGAGTTAATTGGAAAGCTGTTACATTTGCTTAGTTAGGAACATAGAAAGAACAAAAAAATAACTCGGACAACCCCTTTAAAACTTATATACCACACATCATACTTTTCTTATTGGATGCCTCTGGTTTAATGCAGTCTGCGGAGAACAATCTTTGCCTCTGTCGGTGAAAGGCAGCTTATGGATACATTTGCTGTAAGCAGTGTGAACATAGCCTTGTTGACTATAAATACTAAAAGGTACTTTCACACTTGCGTTAAACTTTTCAGGCATTGAGTTCCGTCCTAGGGGCTCAATATCAGAAAAAAAACTGATCAGTTTTATCCTAATGCATTCTGAATGGAAAGCAATCCGTTCAGTATGCATCAGGATGTCTTCAGTTCAGTCACTGTACGGTTTTTGGAAGGAGAAAATACTGCAGTATTTTCTCCGATCAAAATTCAGGAACACTTGCCGGATCCAGCATTATTTTCCATTGAAATGCATAAATGCCGGATCCGGCACTATGTGTTCTGGAAAAAACTGATCCCGTTGCATGTGCAGACCTTTAAAAATGTGAAAATCAGTACAAACCGGATTCCAAAAAAGTTAGGACACTAAACAAATTGTGAATAAAAACTGAATGCAATGATGTGGAGATGGCAAATGTCAATATTTTATTTGTAATAGAACGTAGATCAAACGTTTCTCAGGAATAGGTCATTAGTATCTGATCGGTGGGGGTCCGACACCGGGAAACCCCTCCAATTAGCTGTTACAGATTGCCGCTCCTGTGAGTGCTGTGGCCTTCTATGTGCTTACCAAGCACAGTGCCATACATTATATACATTCATGTATACAATGAGGCTGGGCACAATACCAAGGGGGTATCATGTACAGGTGAAACTCGAAAAAATTTGAATATTGTGCAAAAGTCCATTTATTTCAGTAATACTAATTCAAAGGAATTGCATTAATGCAGCTTAAAATTTGAATTTTGTGAAAAGGTTCAGTATTCTAGGCTCAAAGTGTCACACTCTAGTCCAGTGATGGCGAACCTTTTATAGCCTGAGTGCCAAAACTGCAACCCAAAACACACCTATTTATTGCAAAGTGCCAACATGGCAATTTAACCTGAATACTATAGTCATGTAGTATAATAGCCTGACTACATTCAGTGCACTGCCTGGGCTGTTCATAGTGCACCCTGCACTGATAAATGGCAGGATAAGTCTAAGGCATACTGGCACACCATACACTTTTTCCAGGGTGCGGGTGCCCACAAAGAGGGCTCTGAGTGCCGCCTCTGGCACCCGTGCCATAGGTTCGCCACCACTGCTCTAGTCAGTTAATTAATCCATATCCCCTGAGCAAAGAGTATCTCAAAATTGTTGTGTCTTTGGGGTTTCATAACCTATAAGCCATAATCATCCAAATTATAACAAAGGCTTGAAATAGACTCATTACATGCAAAGCAAGCTATCTCATATGTTAGTTTCACCACTAAAAAATGAACTTTGCACGATATTCAAATTTTTCGAGTTTCACCTGTATACTATGGGGTTGAGCACGATACCAAAAGCACAGCCGCTCTACAATGTACGGCGCTGGGCTTGTTTTGCAAGGAGAAGGCCACAGCACTCACAGGAGTGCTGATGCCTTCTTAAACGGCTGATCAGCAGGGGTTCCAGGTGTCAGACCCACACCGAACAGACACTGATGACCTATCCTGAGGAAAATCTGATCGGTTTTAACCACCTCCGGACCGCCTAACGCAGATGTGCGGTCCGGAGGTGGCAGCTCTGCGCAGAGTCATGCATATATGAGTCATCTTGCGAGAGCCGGGATTTCCTGTGAACGCGCGCACACAGGCGCGCGCGCGCGCTCACAGGAACGGAAGGTAAGCGAGTGGATCTCCAGCCTGCCAGCGGCGATCGCTCGCTGTCAGGCTGGAGATTTGATTTTCTTTAACCCCTAACAGGTATATTAGACGCTGTTTTGATAACAGCGTCTAATATACCTGCTACCTGGTCCTCTGGTGGTCCCCTTTGAGGAGGTCCGAATGATTTTTACGGATCCACTGATACATGGATCGGATCCGCAAAACACATGCGGACGTCTGAATGGAGCCTTACAGGGGGGTGATCAATGACAGAGGGGTGATCACCCATATAGACTCCCTGATCACCTCCGTCATTGATCACCCCCCTGTAAGGCTCCATTCAGACGTCCGTATGATTTTTACGGATCCACGGATACATGGATCGGATCCGCAAAACACATACGGACGTCTGAATGGAGCCTTACAGGGGGGTGATCAATGACAGGGGGGTGGTCACCCATATAGACTCCCTGATCACCCCCCTGTCATTGATCACCCCCTGTAAGGCTCCATTCAGACGTCCGTATGCGTTTTGCGGATCCGATCCATGTATCCGTGGATCCGTAAAAAAAATCATACGGACGTCTGAATGGAGCCTGACAGGGGGGTGATCAATGACAGGGGGGTGATCACCCCATATAGACTCCCTGATCACCCCCTTGTCATTGATCACCCCCGTAAGGCTCCATTCAGACATTTTTTTGGGCACAAGTTAGCGGAAATTTGTATGTTTGTTTTAGTTTTTTCTTACTAAGTCTCATATTCCACTAACTTGTGTCAAAAAATAAAATCTCACATGAACTCACGGAATCCAAATGCGTAAATTTTTTTTTAGACATTTATATTCCAGACTTCTTCTCATGCTTTAGGGCCCCTAAAATGCCAGGGCAGTATAAATACCCCACATGTGACCCCATTTATACTGCCCGAAAGCGTGAGAAGAAGTCTGGGATCCAAATGTCTAAAAATGCCCTCCTAAAAGGAATTTGGGCCGCTTTGCGCATCTAGGCTGCAAAAAAGTGTCACACATGTGGTATCGCCGTACTCAGGAGAAGTTGGTCAATGTGTTTTTGGGTGTCATTTTACATATACCCATGCTGGGTGAGAGAAATATCTTGGTTAAATGCCAAGTTTGTATAAAAGAATTGGAAAAGTTGTCTTTTGCCAAGATATTTCTCTCACCCAGCATGGGTATATGTAAAATGACACCCCAAAACACATTCCCCAACTTCTCCTGAGTACGGCGATACCACATGTGTGACACTTTATTGCAGCCTAGGTGGGCAAAGGGGCACACATTCCAAAGAGCACCTTTCGGATTTCACAGGCCATTTTTTACACATTTTGATTGCAAAGTACTTCTCACACATTTGGGCCCCTAAATTGCCAGGGCAGTATAAGGGTCCATTCACACGTCCGCAAAATGGATCCGCATCCGTTCCGCAATTTTGCGGAAAGGGTACGGACCCATTCATGCTCTATGGGGACGGAATGTGCTGTCCGCATCCACATTTGCGGATCCGCACTTCCGCATCCGTGCTTCCGTTTCCGCAAAAAAATAGAACATGTCCTATTCTTGTCCGCAATTGCGGACAAGAACAGGCATATTCTATTATGTCGGCAATGTGCGGTCCGCAAAATGTGGAAAGCACATTGCCGCTTTCCGTGTTTTGCGGATCCATGTCTCCGCAAAACACATTGCGGACGTGTGAATACAGCCTAACTACGCCACGAGTGACCCCATTTTGGAAAGAAGACACCCCAAGGTATTCCGTGAGGGGCATGGCGAGTTCCTAGAATTTTTTATTTTTTGTCGCAAGTTAGTGGAATATGAGACTTTGTAAGGAAAAATAAAATAAAATAAAATAATCATCATTTTCCGCTAACTTGTGACAAAAAATAAAAAGTTCTATGAACTCACTATGCCCATCAGCGAATACCTTAGGGTGTCTACTTTCCGAAATGGGGTAATTTGTGGAGTTTTTCTACTGTCTGGGCATTGTAGAACCTCAGGAAACATGACAGGTGCTCAGAAAGTCAGAGCTGCTTCAAAAAGCGGAAATTCACATTTTTGTACCTTAGTTTGTAAACTATAACTTTTACCCAAACCATTTTTTTTTTGCCCAAACATTTTTTTTTTTAATCAAAGACATGTAGAACAATAAATTTAGAGAAAAATGTATATATGGATGTCTTTTTTTGCAAAATTTTACAGCTGAAAGTGAAAAATGTCATTTTTTTTGCAAAAAAAAAAATCGTTAAATTTCGATTAATAACAAAAAAAGTAAAAATGTCAGCACCAATGAAATACCACCAAATGAAAGCTCTATTAGTGAGAAGAAAAGGAGGTAAAATTCATTTGGGTGGTAAGTTGCATGACCGATCAATAAACGGTGAAAGTAGTGTAGTGCAGAAGTGTAAAAAGTGGCCTGGTCATTAAGGGGGTTTTACCTAGCGGGGTTAAAGTGGTTAAACCGGTCACAGTTCAGTGGGGCACAAAGAAATGACACATATTACCTGTGTTTACTTTTTCAGATCCTCCAAATCGCCAAAACAATTGTTTTTATCATATGTTAACTTCTTCCAGAAAGGGCCATTTACTCCCTTCCTGACCAGGCCTAATTTTGCAAATCTGACACTTTATGTGGTAATAACTTTTGGATGCTTTTAGGGCTCTTTCACACTTGCGTTCTTTTCTTCCGGCATAGAGTTCCGTCGTCGGGGCTCTATGCCGGAAGAATCCTGATCAGTTTTATCCTAATGCATTCTGAATGGAGAGAAATCCTTTCAGGATGCATCAGGATGTCTTCAGTTCAGGACCGGAACGTTTTTTGGCCGGAGAAAATACCGCAGCATGCTGCACTTTTTGCTCCGGCCAAAAATCCTGAAGACTTGCCGCAAGGCCGGATCCGGAATTAATGCCCATTGAAAGGCATTAATCCGGATCCGGCCTTATGCTAAACGTCGTTTCGGCGCATTGCCGGATCCGACGTTTAGCTTTTTCTGAATGGTTACCATGGCTGCCGGGACGCTAAAGTCCTGGCAGCCATGGTAAAGTGTAGTGGGGAGCGGGGGAGCAGTATACTTACCGTCCGTGCGCCTTCCAGGGCGCTCCAGAGTGACGTCAGGGCGCCCCACACGCATGGATGACGTGATCGCATGGACACGTCATCCATGCGCATGGGGTGCTCTGACGTCATTCTGGAGCGCCCCGGGAGCCGCACAGACTAAGTATAATGCTCCCCCACTCCCCACTACTACTATGGCAACCAAGACTTTAATAGCGTCCTGGCTGCCATAGTAACACTGAACGCATTTTGAAGACGGATCAGTCTTCAAATGCTTTCAGTTCACTTGCGTTTTTCCGGATCTGGCGTGTAATTCCGGCAAATGGAGTACACGCCGGATCCGGACAACGCAAGTGTGAAAGAGCCCTTACTTATCCAAGCCATTCTGAGAGTGTTTTCTTGTGACACATTGTACTTCATAATAGCCATAAATTTGATTCAATATATTTACATTTATGAAAAAAATCAGTTTACCCGCAATTTTGAAAAATTTTCAATTTTCAAATTTCAAATTTTCAATTTCTCTGCTTATAAAACAGACAGTGCTACCTCAAAATATTTATTACTTAACATTCCCCACATGTCTGCTTTATGTTGGCATCATTTTATAAATGTCATTTTCTGTTTTTAGGAAGGCTTAGGGCTCTTTCAGACCTGCGTTCTTGTCTTCCGGCATAGAGTTCCGTCGTCGGGGCTCTATGCCGGAAGAATCCTGATCAGGATTATCCCCATGCATTCTGAATAGAGTGAAATCCGTTCAGGATGCATCAGGATGTCTTCAGTTCCGGAACGGAACGTTTTTTGGCCGGAGAAAATACCGCAGCATGCTGCGCTTTTTGCTCCGGCCAAAAATCCTGAAGACTTGCCGCAAGGCCGGATCCGGAATTAATGCCCATTGAAAGGCATTGATCCGGATCCGGCCTTAAGCTAAACGTCGTTTCGGCGCATTGCCAGATCCGAGGTTTAGCTTTTTTAGACTGGTTACCATGGCTGCCGGGATGCTAAAGTCCTGGCAGCCATGGTAAAGTGTAGCGGGGAGCAGCATACTTACAGTCCGTGCGGCTCCCGGGGCGCTACAGAGTGACGTCAGGGCGCCTCAAGCGCATGGATCACGTGATCGCATGGCACGTCATCCATGCGCATGGGGCGCTCTGACGTCACTCTGGAGCGCCCCGGGAGCCGCGCGGACTGTAAGTATACCGCTCCCCCGCTCCTACTATGGCAACCAGGACTTTAATAGCGTCCTGGGTGCCATAGTAACACTGAAAGCATTTTGAAGACAGATCAGTCTTCAAATGCTTTCAGTACACTTGCGTTTTTCCGGATCCGGCGTGTAATTCCGGCAAGTGGAGTACACGCCGGATCCGGACAACGCAAGTGTGAAAGAGGCCTTAGAATTTTAAAAGCAATTCTTAAAATCTTTAAGAAAAATTTCCAAAACCTACTATTTAACACTTTCAATACCAAGCCATTTTTCACCTTCGTGACCAGGCTTAATTTAGCAAATCTGGAAATGTGTCACTTTATGTGCTAATAACTTTGGAATACTTTTATTTAACCAAGCCATTCTGAGATTGTTTTCTCGTGACATCTCTTTCTTAATGTTACGGGTAAAGTTGGGTCAATAAGTTTTAACTTTAACTTTATATTATAAAAAATCCAAAATGTACAGAAAATTTGAAAAATAAAAAATAATTTCTGAATTTGAATTTCTACGCATTAAAGTCAGATAGTGATACCTCATCAGATAGGTTTGCTTTAAGTAAAAACTGTCACCGGGATTTTGTGTATAGAGCTGAGGACATGGGTTGCTAGATGGCCGCTAGCACATCCGCAATACCCAGTCCCCATAGCTCTGCAAAATTTACATATGCAAATTACCCTGAGAGGATAAGTCAGGGACAGGACCCATCTCAGTTTAATTTGCATATGTATCAAATCCTTTTTTTTTTTTACACAATAAAAGCACACAGAGCTATGGAGACTGGGTATTGCGGATGTGCTAGCGGCCATCTAGCAACCCATGTCCTCAGCTCTGTCCTCTCTACGATAAATCCCGGTGACAGGTTCCCTTTAAAATTTCTTATATGTCTACTTTATGTTGGCCCACAATTGACCCCATTTTAAAAACTACACCCCTCAAATAATTAAAACTTTTTACAAACTATGATAAGCCTTTAGGCGTCCCACAAGAATTATAGGGGAAGAAAAAAAAAAAAAAGGTGAAATTTAGAATTCTGTTTTTGTGCAGATTTTTAATTTTAATCCAATTTTTTTTTCTATAACACAGCAAGGGTTAACAGCAAAATTAACTTTAACCTCCTCCCGACCACCTAACGCAGGGATGCGCCCTGCGGGTGGCCAGGTTATTCCTCCTAGACGCATCGGCGCGTCATCTCACGAGAAGTTGAAGCTCAGAAGTTGATCTACAGCCTGCCAGCAGCGTTAATTCGCTGGCAGGCAGGAGATGCGATTTTTTTTAACCCCAAAAAGGTATATTAGACGCTGTTTTGTTAACAGCGTCTAACATACCTGCTACTTGGTCCTCTGGTGGTCCCTTTTGCTTGGATCGACCACCAGAGGACACAGGCAGCTCTGTAAGTAGCACCAATCACGACACTACACCCCCCCCCCATCACTTATTAACCCCTTATCACCACATAGAGACTCCCTGATCACCCCCCTGTAAGGCTCCATTCAGACATCCGTATGTGTTTTGCAGATCCGCACATTGCAGGACAAGAATAGGACATGTTCTATAGGCTCTACAAAAAACGCAGTGTTCGCCCGATCAGGCCTGATCTTGAGCGCACACTAGCACACCCCACCGTAGTGACAGAATTTTTTTTTTTCTGATCACTGCAAAAACACAGTAAAATCGCTGCGGCGCCATAAAGATCACTTTTGAGGGGCATGGCGAGTTCATAGAAGTTTTTTTTTTTTGGGCACAAGTTAGCGGAAATTAAATTTTTTCTTTGTTTTTTCTTACAAAGTCTCATATTCCACTAACTTGTGACAAAATAAAATCTTACATGAACACCTCACGGAATCCAAATGCGTAAAAATGCCCTGTAAAATCCTAAAGGTACTCATTGGAATTTGGGCCCCTTTGCGCATCTTGGCAGCAAAAAAGTGTCACACATGGTATCGCCGTACTCAGGAGAAGTAGGGCAATGTGGTTTGGGGTGTATTTTTACATATACCCATGCTGGGTGAGATAAAATATCTCAGTAAATTGACAACTTTGTATAAAAAAAATGTTAAAAGTTGTCATTTACAGAGATATTTCTCACACACAGTATGGCTATATGTAAAAATACACCCCAAAACACATTGCCCTATTTCTTCTGAGTACGGCGATACCACATGTGTGATAGTTTTTTGCAGCCTAGGTGCGCAAAGGGGCCCAAATTCCAATGAGTACCTTTTAGGAGGGCATTTTTAGACATTTGGATTAAAGACTTCTTCTCACGCTTTAGGACCCCTAAAATGTCAGGGCAGTATAAATACCCCTCATGTGACCCCATTTTGGAAAGAAGACACCCCAAGGTATTCCGTGAGGGGCATGGCGAGTTTATGTAAAATTTTATTTTTTGTCACAAGTTAGTGGAATATGAGACTTTGTAAGAAAAAAAATAATAATTTTCCGCTAACTTGTGACAAAAAATAAAAGCTTCCATGAACTCACTATGCCCATCAGCAAATACCTTAGGGTGTCTACTTTCTGAAATGGGGTCATTTGTGGGGTGTTTCTACTGTCTGGGCATTGTAGAACCTCAGGAAACATGACAGGTGCTCAGAAAGTCAAAGTGCGTAAATTATTTTTTGTGCACCATAGTTTGTAAACGCTAACTTTTACCCAAACCAATAAATATACACTTTTTGCATTTTTTTTTTATCAAAGACATGTAGAAAAATAAATTTAGAGAAAAATTTATATAGAAATGTAGTTTTATTTGAAAAAAATTTCAACAGAAAATGAAAAATGTCATTTATTTGCAAAAATTTCGGTCAATTTTGATTAATATCAAAAAAAGTTAAAAATGTCAGCAGCAATGAAATACCACCAAATTACCTTGAGGTGTCTTCTTTCCAAAATGGGGTCACTTGTGTGGGGTAGTTATACTGCCCTGGAATTTTAGGGGCCCTAATGCGTGAGAAGAAGTCTGGAATCCAAATGTGTAAAAAATGCCCTGTGAAATCCGAAAGGTGCTCTTTAGAATTTGGGCCCCTTTGCCCACCTAGGCTGCAAAAAAGTGTCACGCATGTGGTATCGCTATACTCAGGAGAAGTAGGGCAATGCGTTTTGGGGTGTCTTTTTACATATACCCATGCTGGGTGAGAGAAATATCTCTAAAAGACAACTTTTTCAATTTTTTTTTATACAACATTGTCATTTGACAGAGACATTTCTCTCACCCAGCATGGGTATATGTAAAAAGACACTCCAAAACACATTGCCCTACTTCTCCTGAGTACGGCGATACCACGTGTGACACTTTTTTTGCAGCCTAGGTGCGCAAAAGGGCCCAAATTCCTTTTAGGAGGGCATTTTTAGACATTTGGATTCCAGACGACTTCTCACGCTTTAGGGCCCCTAAAATGCCAGGGCAGTATAAATACCCCACATGTGACCCCATTTTGGAAAGAAGACACCCCAAGGTATTCCATGAGGGGCATGGCTAGCATGGGAAAGGCGTCTGCCAGGACATAGGAGCTCCGCCCAACATCCAAACCCACTCAGCTCGTATGCCCTGGAAAACCCGATTTCTCCATTCACATCAATCGATGTGGATGAATAAATCATTGCCGGGATTTTTTTTTTATATATACAAAGTGTTTGCCAAAGCATATGAACTACGCCCCTCAGCTCATAAGCCTCGGCAAACATATCTTTTTTACTGCAGAGGAGAAATCTCGTCTTGCAGCACCCGATAAACACCGACTTTCGTGCAATCTGACAGAAGCGGAATGCTTCTGTCAGAATGCACATTAGTGCTGCAGCTGGTTCATCGGTTGGTCCACCTAGAAGGAGGAAAAAATAAATAAAAACAGGCCGCAACGCAAAATTTATTAACATTAACTTTATATAACATTTGAACAGAACATTAACTTTTAAAAACTTTATTGAACTTTTGGAAAAGAACATTAACTTTTTTGCTTACCGGCGATTTTTTATTTATTTTACCTTTATAGGACAAACCTCTCCTTCCCTATGGGACAATGTGCAAAGTGCAAATCGCCCAGAGAGGTGGCAAAGTACATTATGCACTTTGTCCCAGGTGAAAGGAGAGGTTTGCAGCAGCTGTGAGTGAAAGGGCCCTAAGAGCCCTGTGTGCCTGTCCTGTGTCACACAATCACTATGCTAATAGTGTACCTGTGTGTGGTACTTCCGGAAACACTCCCCTATGCATAGGGCAGTCAGGACAGAAATAGCGGGTGTCACTCCTTATTCCACTCCTGCTACAGACACAACATCTTTTTCGGGGTGGCGCTTGGGTTGAGGGCACCAGCAACAACATTGGGGAAATGTCGCTTGTGTAGATGGCTCACTACACTGGTGGATGGGGCCACGGAACCTCCTGGATACAGGAGGTTCTCGATGATCTCTGCCTGAAATTTGAGGAAGGATCCTGTTCTCCCAGCCTTACTGTAGAGAACAAAACTATTGCACATAGCCAATTGAATTAAATATACAGACACCTTCTTATACCAGCGTCTGGTGCGGCAGGACACTAAAAAGGAGCCAACATCTGGTCATTGAAGTCCACCCCTTCCATGAGCAAATTATAGTCGTGGACCGAGAATGACACTGGTTGCTCATTCTATTTGGATTGTCGTGTCTGCGTGAATGGAGGAGAGCATGTAAACGTCACGCTTGTCTTCGTTACACAAGGCAGCCCTCTCCCCCTTTGCAAGACGGGTGGTAACGAGCCGTTAGGGGAGGCCCCGGCGACTAGGTCGCGCAGTGCCACAGCAGCCAATCTGTTCTATATACAAATGCCTGAAGAGGGGCACACTTGTGTAGAAATTGTCCACATAAAGATGGTACCCCTTGCCAAATAAGGGTGACACCAAGTCCCAGACTGTCTTCCCACTGCTCCCCAGGTAGTCAGGGCAACCGACCAGCTCCAGGGTCTGATCTTTACCCTCAGACTCTATTTGTGTGTATAGCCTGTGGCCCTGTCACAGAGCCTATACAATTTGACCCCATACCGGGCGCGCTTGCTTGGGATGTATTGTTTGAAGCCAAGGCTCCCGGTAAAATGTATCAGGGACTCATCTATGCAGATGTTTTGCTCAGGGGTATACAAATCTGGTGTTAAGGTGGTCTATGAGTGGCAGAATTTTGAGGAGCCGCTCAAAAGCTGGGTGGCCTCTGGGACGAGAGGTGCTGTTGTCACTAAAGTGCAGGAAACGCAGAATGGTCTCAAATTGTGTCCTGGACATAGCAGCAGAGAACATGGGCATGTGATGAATTGGGTTCGTGGACCAATATGACCGCAATTCATGCTTTTTTTTTTTGTCAGGCCCATGTTGAGGAGAAGGCCCAGCAAAGTTTTAAATTCGGAAACTTGGATGGGTTTCCACCGGAGATACTGGGCATAAAAGCTTCTTGGGATGGCGGCTATAAATTGAGTGGCATACCGATTTGTTTCTTCCACGGAAGTCCAAGAGCTCCGCAGTCAAGAACAGCTCAAAAAAGCCCAGTGCCGATCCGATCTGAGCTGTCTCAACCCAAACTCCAGACTGGGCGGTGAAAGGGGGAACTACTGGTGCGGCTGAAGTTGGGGGCTGCCAATCAGGGTTTGCCAGCACCTCAGGGACTCTAGGGGGCTCTACGGGCCTGTCTGTGCGGTGGCTGCGATGGGGGAACTAATGCACGTGCCACTCTACCAGATTCAACTGCCCTTCTGGTGCTCGCCACTTCACCTTGTTCTACGGCAGTGCTGGTACTAGGTCCAGGATGGGCTGCGCTGCTGGTGTATTCCTCACCACGTAATCCAACAGCACCAGCCCCACTCTGCTGCCCTTGAAGTGGACCCTGCGCAACCTGTGGTCTAGCAACACGGGGCCAGGTACGCCTGGTGGTATCAGGGACCTCAACCTCATCATCCGAACTTGGGGTCAGACTGCCACTGCTTTCTACAGGTTCGTATTCTGACCCGCTGGATTAGTCAGATGAGGGTTCCCATTCCTCATCCGACTGGGTCAGAAGCCTGTAGGCCTCTTCAGAAGAATACCCCTTACTTGCCATTTGGTCAACTAAATTTAGGGGGTATTCCTTGAGACTACCCAAGAAAGCAAGCCTGTCTTACAAATGGGAGGCTAGCGAAGTACCGGAAGCCGCTGCAATTGATAAAAAATATAAAAACTGTTTTTTTTGTGTTTTTTTTTATCGCCGCAGCGCTTGTAAAGTGATTGTGCAGTGATAAAAAAAAATAATAATTCACTGCGGCGGGGCGGGCGTGAGTGAACGCACGTGTGGCGACCAATCAGGCCTGATCGGGCAAACACTGCATTTTGGGTGGAGGGCGAACTAAGGTGACACTAATACTATTATAGATCTGACTGTGATCAGTTCTGATCATTTACAGATACTATAAAAGTACCAATGCTGATTAGCGATACGCTAATCAGCGAGTCAGTGACTGCGGTGCGGTGGGCTGGGAGCTAACTGACGCTAACTACCTACCAAAGGGGCCTAAACTAACCTAAAACCTAACAGTCAATACTGGTGAAAAAAAAAAAGTGACAGTTTACACTTTTTTCCCTTTCACTAGTGATTGACAGGGGTGATCTAGGGCTAAATGTGTTGTGTCTTGTGTACTTACAGTGATCTGGGACCAACCAGCGAAAAGGACCAGCAGAGGAGCACAGAAGCCATTTAAGGCCTCTTTCACACTTGCGTTGTCCGGATCCGGCGTGTACTCCACTTGCCGGAATTACACGCCGGATCCGGAAAAACGCAAGTGTACTGAAAGCATTTGAAGACGGATCCGTCTTCAAAATGCTTTCAGTGTTACTATGGCACCCAGGACGCTATTAAAGTCCTGGGTGCCATAGTAGTAGTGGGGAGCGGGGGAGCGGTATACTTACCGTTCGTGCGGCTCCCGGGGCGCTCCAGAATGACGTCAGATCGCCCCATGCGCATGGATCATGTGATCCATGCGATCACGTCATCCATGCGCCTGGGGCGCCCTGACGTCACTCTGGAGCGCCCCGGGAGCCGCACGGATGGTAAGTATGCTGCTCCCCGCTCCCCACTACAGTTTACCATGGCTGCCAGGACTTTAGCATCCCGGCAGCCATGGTAACCATTGAGAAAAAGCTAAACGTCGCATCCGGCAATGCGCCGAAACGACGTTTAGCTTAAGGCCGGATCCGGATCAATGCCTTTCAATGGGCATTCATTCCGGATCCGGCCTTGCGGCAAGTCTTCAGGATTTTTGGCCGGAGCAAAAAGCGCAGCATGCTGCGCTATTTGCTGCGGCCAAAAAACGTTCCGTTCCGGAACTGAAGACATCCTGATGCATCCTGAAGGACGGACTGTCCATTCAGAATGCATTAGGAAAATCCTGATCAGTATTCTTCCGGCATAGAGCCCCGACGACGGAACTCTATGCCGGAAGACTATAACGCAAGTGTGAAAGGGCCCTAACACATTATATTTATAAATATAATGTGTTAACTGGCTATTGATTTGATTTTTGGAAAATCACCAGCCTGCCAGCGATGATCATTGGTTGGCAGTCTGGTGACGAACTCCTCCTTTAACTTTTGCCGGCCCGCAATGCGCAAGCGCGGGCCGGCTATGCGCGTAATCTCGAGTCTCGCGAGATGACGCGCCGAAGCGTGAAGGAGGAATGAATCGACCGCCTCCGGAACGCAATCCTGAGTTAGGCGGTTAACCCCTTTAACATGTACAGCGCTGGTGGACGTGACTTAAGGACCAGCGCTGTACATGTACGGCGGGCTGATTGGGTGGGCGCAGGAGCTGTATGCACCGGCATCGGTAAAAACACAGATGCCTGCGCGATAAACCCTTGATGTGCCAAGGTCAGCGCTGACCGCGGCAAGCGCGATGTCTGTAGAGGAAGGGAGCGAGCACCAAACAGGTCCCCGTGCTGCTGTGATTGGGACCCAATGGCAGCCCGATGCCTTCCTTAGGCATTGTGGCTGACTTCTGTGAGAGCCTTAGAGATCCCGCCCCCTGGGATCTCACAGGCAAGCAGGTTGAAATGTTTTACAGTAATAAACTTACAGCCAATGCTTTACAATACAGAAGTATTGTGATGCATTGTAAAGGGGATCAGACCCCAAAAGTTGAAGTCCCAGAGTGGGACAAAAAAAAGAAAGTGAAAGATAAAAGTTTACAAAAAATAATTACGTTTCAAGTTAAAAAAAAACCATTTTTTTTTTTTTACATTTTTAAAAATTGTGAAAAAAAATAATAAATAGAAAAGTAGACATATTAGGCATCGCCGCATCCGTATCGACTGGCTATATAAAAATATCACATGACCTAACCCCTCAGATGAACACAGTCAAAAAATAAAATAAAAACTGTGCTAAAACATTTTTTGTCACCTTACATCACTAAAAGTGCAACACCAAGCGATCAAAAAGGCGTATGCCCCCCACATGACCTAACCACTCAGGTGAACACCGCAAAAACTGTCAAAAAAGCCATTTTTGTCACCTTTCATAACAAAGACCAAAATGACTTACTGGTAGAGATGACCTGCCTCCATCCAGGTAGGGACAGGAAGAATAAATTTGACCCTCCTCCAGCTTTCTGAACCAACAGCCTAGAGTGTCTTTTCCTTTTTTTTTTTTATTCACACCAGCACATACCTCCACCTATATACAATCCCACACCTATATATCTATGGTATTCTCTGGTAATATATATATATATATATATATATATATATATATATATATATATATATATATATATATATATATTTTTTTTTTTTATAGCGTTTATTTAACACTTTTGTATTAAGTACAACAATCCCAAAGGGAAGAAACAATTTCTCATAGCACAATCACTCGCATAAGCAAGTTCGGTCAAGTCCATCATTATCATATTTCTTGACCGTAAGAGACATAAGCGCGGCTTTTAATACAGAGTATCACTGTCATCACTAAATTAAATACAGTCGTAACAATGCTCTACTGTACTTGGATGGAGTAGCTTCAGAAACTAACCCCAGTACACATACCACAGGATCACAAATCCCCGGAAGCCCCAACTTAATGTTAATGAAGTTGCACACCCCCTTCCAATATACCTGCATTACCGGGCACAGCCAAACCATATGAAAAAAGGAGCCTCTGGCCTCCCCACATCTGTCACACACCAGGTTCGGTATTTGCCGCATCTGATAAAGACGCATCGGGGTCAAGTATACCCTATGCATCCATTTAACCTGAATGAGCTGATTCCGAGCACTTTTAACAGACGTCTTCCACCCCAGACGCCATTCCTCCAAATGAGAGTCTTCCAACTCAGGGATATCCGCTGACCATCTGACAAAGGATCGCCGAATAGGGGACTCTTGCATCTTAATAATTTCAACATAAAAAGGAAGAAATTGGTTTGTACGGTTGCTCCCTCCTGGCTACTGATTCCAGTGGACCACACTAAGTTCAGGGTCAAGGATTTAAACTGCTTTTCACAAGCGCGTCTCAACTGGAGGAAGCGGTAGAATCTCGTCTGAGGCAGCAGGAAGTCCGATCGCAGACTCTCAAAGGAGCGAAAAACCCCCTCATGGAACAGCTGTGTTAAATACTTAAGACCCTTCCGAGGCCAGAACTCAAAATCTGAAAGGTGTAAGAGCTCAGGAAGGTGCGTATTGCGCCACAGTGGGATGTACGGGGACCAGGTTTCTCCTGTTTCATTATCCATATGTGTGTCCACAAACCTCACCCAAGCCTCAATAACCGTCACCATAGCTTCCGTATATCTCTTAGGACCTAGAGCACCACCTCCTCTATACACCAGATTCGTCAGAGCTTCGTAGGACCCAACCAGCGCCGCCTCCAACACCACCGCTGGGTTATTGGCATCCACCCTAATCCACTAAGTTGCGTACATCAGGCGAGTTGCTATATAGTAAATATACATATCTGGAAGTTGCAATCCCCCTTGTGAATATGAAGCCTTCAGTGTCTTTCTTGCTAATCTTGGGGTCTGGTGACGCCACAGGAATCGGGACATGGCTCTGTCTAAGGCATCGAAATGGGACTTAGGGATCCTCACCGGTGCCGCTCTATACACATACAATAGTTTGGGTAACAACATCATTTTAAATCACGTTAATCCTGCCTACTAGGGTCAAGGGAAGTATTTCCCAGGCTTCCAACTTACGTGTGACATATTCCATAGTGGGCCTCAGGTTTAATTGGCAGAATTGCCGAGGGTCCCTATGAATATAAATCCCCAAGTAAAGGAAGCTGTCCACCACTCTCAGGGGAGACACAGGGGAGATATCTATACTCACTTCCACGTCTACTGTACATAGACTGGATTTAGCCCAGTTCACCCGTAATCCTGAGTACCTACCATACCCATTCACCACATCTAGCAGGCCTTCTAAGGAAGGGCCAGGATCAGCTAAGTACACCAACAGGTCATCCGCGTACAACGACACCTTCTCCTGCACCCCGGCTATCATCCACTCTTCTATTAAAGAGCCATTATTAATTAGCTGTGTGAGGGGTTCCATTATCAGGGAAAACAGCAATGGTGAAAGGGGACATCCCTGTCTGGTGCCCCTATACAACCTAAAGGGGCGGAAGGTAAAGCCATTCACTCTAATGCATGCCGTAGGCGCCTGATATAACAGTTGGATCCACTTGATAAAAGAGGGAGGGAATTGAAGGCGGAACATTGTTTCCCAAATGAAGTGCCACTCTACCGAGTCAAAGGCCTTCTCATTATCGAGAGACTCCAAGACCCTTGAACCCGCGTTATCATGCCTAATCTGAAAGTTTGTAAATAATCTCCTGAGGTTTATATCAGTTGTCTTTCCAGGCATAAAACCCGATTGGTCTGGGTCAATGATGGATAGGACTACCCCGCTAAGCCGCTTGGCCAGGACTTTGGCTAAACTTTTTGCGTCCGTATTCAGTAGGGAAATTGGCCTGTACGACGCACACTGATCCGGAGGCTTCCCGGCCTTGTGAATCACCACAATGGTAGCCTCTCCAAAGGATTAAGGCAGCCCACCGGATTCATAGGCATAGTTAAAAAGTTTAAGCAAGCGTGCAGATTGCAGCTCGACATCCAACCTGTACCATTCGCCTGGGAAGCCGTTCGGACCAGGTGACTTCCCTGCCGCCATATCTTCAATCGCAGCCTTGATCTCCCCTTCATCAATAGATCCCTCTAAATACGTGCTATCTGCCCTAGCCAAAGGTGCAAGGGGGATGGCTTGAAACAATAGTTTCTTCTGGGTATACTCTGTTAGGTGTAAACTAAGCTTCCTCTGTGCCTCATCCCATAGTATACGATTCTCTACATTCGGGTCTGTGGTATAAGCATATTCTTTCCCTACCACCTCCTCTTCCAGCTTGGCCCTAGTGGCACCCAACTCTTTCCTATGCGAAGCAACCGCCTGAATCAAGGTACCACGCAGTACAACTTTAAAGGCCTCCCACTCCACTAACGGGTTAGTTGAGCCCTCATTGAGTTCCCAGTAGTCCTTCATACCTTGTTGCGCAGCCCAAACCACTGGTAGGACCTCGAGCCATTTGCTATTGAGCCTCCATATTCTTTCGGCCGGCGCAAGGGGTTGTCTCAGAATTACCATTAAGGGAGCATGGTCAGAAATGCCTCTCGGTAAGTATTCAGCTACCGCCAGAGAGGATAACAAGTCCCTACTAAGGAACACTAAATCAATCCGGGAGAGCACCGCATAAGAGGCAGAGTAACAAGAGTATTGACGAACCCCAGGATGCAGATACCTCCAGCCCTTCGTTAGAGCAAACACCTCTGCCCAGGAACTCAACGCATCATTATGGGTACCACTAGGGCGAAGCCGATCAAACGACCGGTCTAGAACTGCATTGTAGTCCCCAAGCACAATCAGAGGCACCGGGGGCATTGACGCTACTCGTTTCATAACCTCATTCAATATCTCCCTCTGAAAAGAGCGGGGGAAGGGGGGGGGGGGGCGGGCGGGCACATATACCCCTACGACAAGGTAGTCAATGCCTCTGATTGCGGCGTGAAGAATCACAAAACGTCCCATCGTATCAGTTTGCACTGAGTAAGATCGGAAGGGAAGGGACTTCGCCACCAGGATTGATACGCCTCTTGCCCTGGAGTTATACACAGCGTGATAAGCCCCCCCCACCCAGGGCCTCCTCAGCGCCAGAAGTTTCTGCCCTTGCAGATGTGTCTCCAGCAATATCAGTACATCAGGGTTATGGTTCCTTAGGAAATTAAAGACAAGGGACCGTTTAAACTTGTCATTGAGGCCGCTGACATTCCAGGAGACAAACCGACAGACAGTCGTCATGGCGGCATGGCAGAACTATATCTCAAGAGGATACCGCACCACCCAAGCCATACACTCACACATTCATACCAACTCTTCAAAAACATGCCAATATGCCCAGAACAGCAGGCAATACCCCCCTCCCTGCCCAGATGGCCCCAACATATCCGAGCCTAGATACCCACCCCCCATTCGTCTCACTAGTAGATAGAAGGACGGGGAGACCCGTTCTAAACCCACCACTCTAGGTAAACCACTGAACTGAACCTAGGTAGCAGGACACCCTAACTATAGCACACTAAGCTCCACTCTATATCGCGATCATATTAAACATAGGCTGAGACCCCCAACCCACAAGTCTCACTATACTCAGCCCCTGCGGTCGAGCCAGTCAGATGCCTCTTCGGGGGTAGAAAAAAATTTCACCAGCTCTCCATCTTGCACTCTAAGTCGCGCTGGATACATCATGGCATAGACAAGTCCTTTCTCCCGCAGCCGGGCCCTCACCGCCGTGAATTGCCTACGCTGTTTCTGTACCTCTGTAGAAAAGTCCGGGTAGAAGGAGATCCGGGCGTTGTCAAAATGAATGTCCTTCAGGCGACGGGCCGCCGCCAGCACAGCATTGCGGTCCCTGTAGTTTATGACTTTGAAAATGAAAAGACGTGGCGGGGCCCCAGGAGGCAGAGGATGGGTGGGGATCCTGTGGGCCCGCTCCACTGCAAAGGTCACCGAGAGATTGATAGGGTCGAGGACTTGTTTAATAAGGCGCTCCACAAACTCTTCAGGGGAAGGGCCCTCCGCCTTCTCAGGTAGTCCCATGATGCGGATACTATTCCTTCTATTACGGTTCTTGGCACCATCAGGGTTTTAACTTGATTTTGCAGAGCGTGGACCGCAGAATCTTCACGTTGAGCCCTATCCTCCACCTCTCCCAGCCTCCTCTCCACCTCAGTCATTCTTTCCCATATCTTGTCGATATCATGCCTGAGGAGAGTAAGGTCTGCCTGGACATGGTCAATTTTGACCGTAAGCGCTGTCTGACAATTAGTGATGGCCGCCATGACCTTTGCGAGATCCACCTCCGGCCGTTCAGAGGAGGTCCTCTGTTTGACTCATTGTCCAGCATTAGCTTAGGCGGGATAGAAGGCCCTGGGGTGCCTGTTTTGCGGCCCATAAAGCGATCCCCCGTTCACTAGCAATAAAGGCAGCGGCCCTCCAGCAATCACCCTTTCCTTGGGTTAAAAGGACACTAGCCGTGACACTTAAGGCCTGCAACTTGAGCGAGTCCTCTCCCCGGAGCAAGGGACGGTATCACAGCGCCCCAGCACAGCGCCACTCCACACCAGATATGTCCCTCTTGTAAGTCAGGAGAAGGGAGGCAGGAGAATAAACGGGCGTCTTTACCTTCAGCGCTGGTATCAGAGAGAGGAGGTAGCTGCCTCCAATGCCGCGGCCAAGATGGTGCCCGTACTGTCTTACTGAGGGGACTCTAAGCCAGCAGTTCGGCCGACAGAGAGAACCTTCTCCCCTCGCTCTCACCGAGAGGTCCGCAGTCCGGGGTGCCGCTTAGCACGCGGGCCTCGCTCAGAGAATCAGACAGGCAGCGACCGCAGAGCAGACAGTCAGGCAGCCGTCGGTCAAGCCGATTACTAGGTGCATCGGAGGGTCTCTAGCTAGAAAAACAGGATCCAAAGATGCAGATGATTAGGATAAATCCAGGCTACCGCCGGAGCTGAAGCAACCTGCGACCTCACGCCATGACAGTCAGGCCACGCTATATATATATATATATATATATATATATATATATATATATATATACACACACATACATACATACATATACACATACATACATATACACATATATACACACACACACTTTTTTTTATAATTTTTTTTTGGGGGGGGGGTCATGGAGGATTCATGAAAAAGGAAATTACCGGTAAGTAATATGGTTTTTCTTCTTCATCCTCCTTGACTGCATACCATGAGATATAACCAATTAATTTCTATTTAGGGAGGGACTACGGCCTGCAACACCTTCCTACCCAGGGCTGTGGAGTCGGTAGATAAATGCTCCGACTCCGACTCCTCAGTTTTTTGTACTTCCGACTCTGACTCCCCGACTCAGACTCCTCTGTATTTAATATGCGAATGTATTTTATACATTCCTTGAAGGAAAGAAAGAAGTTCTTCTAAGCTCTTCTAGCACAGAGAGGTAGTTGGGCAGAAGCTGCTGCCTTCTCCTTTGTGTGCTGATCTTCTGCTGAAGATAGGGCAGTGGGAGGATCCAGGAAGGGACATTTATTTTAAAACATGATTTCCCTAGAAGAATCCCATAGTCATGTTTAAAGTTTAAAGGGACACTGACCAGGCCAATAAGCATATTGAGGTATATATATATGGCACTACAGGTCTTATAATGGGTATTACAATCATATAAGTATCCCCCCTGTCCACATTATACATACAGTAAACTTTAAGTTTTATAACCTGCTCCAACGGTCTTCAATCTGCCCAAGGGGGCGGCGTTTCACCTCTCTTGCGCCCAGCCAGCCTCCCCAACTGCCGCTTTGAAGCGCCGCCCAGCTCATGAATATTCAGTTTGCTGGGCGGCTTCTGCGGTCCCCGCTCTGAAGCGCTTCGCTTAACAGTGCCCGGCGCATGCGCCGGATCTTGTGAAGTCCGGTACAGTAAGCGCCGCCCAGCTCATCAATATTCACTTCGCTGGGCGGCGCTTACTGTCCCCGACTTCACAAGAGCCGGCGCATGCGCAGGGCACTGTTCAGCGCAGCGCTTCAGAACGGGGACCGCAGAAGCCGCCCAGCAAACTGAATATTCATGAGCTGGGCGGCGCTTCAAAGCGGCAGTTGGGGGAGGCTGGCTGGGCGCAAGAGAGGTGAAACGCCGCCCCTTGGGCAGATTGCAGACCTTGGAGCAGGTTATAAAACTTAAAGTTTACTGTATGTATAATGTGGACAGGGGGGATACTTATATGATTGTAATACCCATTATAAGACCTGTAGTGCCATATATATACCTCAATATGCTTATTGGCCCTGTTAGTGTCCCTTTAAGATAACATTCTGAGTTTACACGTTTTATAGCCTTAGCTGAATGACAGCAGTTTTTCCAATGGTTTACAGCTTCAGTCTTGAACTATTGACCCTCCATTCCCTTCACTTATACAAGTGTCTCTAGTCCTGCAAAACACATATTTACTTAATCCCTTATCAGTGAGAGGCTAGGTAAACCATGGGCATTGTGTTCCCTGTAACATCAGAACAACACAATGGAAAGTATATGTATTGCCACTCCTAATTGTGCATTGCGTGCCATATAGTGAAGCATATGAAAAGCTTCTTCACATCACTGAGCGCGTTTGTTTTGCGGTTACGTGAGGCACTGCATGCATTGGCCTTTATTCTTACAGTAGAGAAGTCATTAATTATAACTGTTTATGAATTCGGACATTTAAACTTGCTTTTTTTTTTTTATTCCAATTTAAATTTAGTAGGAGTCTGAGTCGGTTCATTTTTTTGCCGACTCCGACTCCAGGTACCCAAAATTGACTCCGACTCCGACTCCTCGACTCAGACTCCACAGCCCTGTTCCTACCAAAGGAAAGCTCCTGACTAGCCCTAGTATCTACCCTGTAATGTTTAGTAAATGTATGAGGGCTTGACCACGTCGCTGCCCTACAGATCTGCTCTAATGAAGCGCTTGCTCTGTCAGACTAGGATGTTGCGACAGATCTTGTACAGTGGGCTGTCAAAGACTTTGGTGGAGATACTCCTAAGGACCTATAGGATTCAGATATGGCCATCTTTATCCATCTGGACAAGGAATTCTTTGTGGCCTTATGACCTTTATGTGCCCCACTGAATTGTACAAACAAGTAATCCAATTTTCTGAAAGGCTTTGTGGTTGCTAGATAAAACAAGATAGTCATATGCATGTCCAGTCTGTGAAACTTCTTTCCCTTCCGTTTTTGGATCTGAACAAAATGATGGAATAATTATTTCCTCCTGTCTGTGGAAGTTAGATAATTCCTTTCTTCCTAAAGTCACATCCAATCTAAAAACAATCCTGTCCAGAAAAACTATGCAAAACGTTTCCACTATTTTTAGAGCTTGGATCTCGTTTACTCTACGTGCTGAGGTAATTGCTACCAAAATAGGGTCTTTAGTGAAATAGGGGAATTGTCAAACTTGATAGAACAAAATTAAGATCCCAGGGAGGAACTGTAGGTCTTAATCTATCTGCCACTTACTGTGGGTGGTCCAATATTTTTTCAACCACCGAACTTAATGCTGATCTACAGTTAGGTCCATAAATATTGGGACATCGACACAATTGTAACATTTTTGGCTCTATACAAGATGTACTTTAACTGCAGACTGTCAGCTTTGAGGGTATTTACATCCAAATCAGGTGAACGGTGTAGGAATTACAACAGTTTGCATATGTGCCTCCCACTTGTTAAGGAACCAAAAGTAATGGGACAAGTGGCTTCTCATCTGTTCCATGGCCAGGTGTGTGTGTTATTCCATCATTATCCCAATTACAATGAGCAGATAAAAGGTCCAGAGTTCATTTCAAGTGTGCTAGTTGCATTTGGAATCTGTTGCCGTCAACTCTCAAGATGAGATCCAAACAGCTGTCACTATCAGTGAAGCAAGCCATCATTAGGCTGAAAAAACACAACAGACCCATCAGAGAGATGGCAAAAACATTAGGCGTGGCCAAAACAACTGCTTGGAACATTCTTAAAAAGAAGGAATGCATAGGTGAGGTCAGCAACACCAAAAGACCTGGAAGACCACGGAAAACGACTGTGGTGGATGACCGAAGAATTCTTTCCCTTGTGAAGAAAACAACCTTTACAACAGTTGGCCAGATCAAGAACACTCTCCAGGAGGTAGGTGTATGTGTGTCAAAGTTAACAATCAAGAGAAGACTTCACCAGAGTGAATACAGAGGGTTCACCACAAGATGGAAACCATTGGTGAGCCTCAAAAAAACAGGAAGGCCAGATTAGAGTTTGCCAAACGACATCTAAAAAAGCCTTCACAGTTCTGGAACAATGTCCCATCAACAGATGAGACCAAGATCAACTTGTACCAGAGTGATGGGAAGAGAAAAGTATGGAGAAGGAAAGGAATTGCTCATGATCCTAAGCAAACCACCGCATCAGTGAAGCATGGTGGTGGTAGTGTCATGGTGCGGGCATGTATGGCTGCCAATGGAACTGGTTCTCTTGTATTTATTGATGATGTGACTGCTGACAAAAGCAGCAGGATGTATTCTGAAGTGTTTCAGGCAATATTATCTGCTCATATTCAGCCAAATGCTTCAGACGGCGCTTCACAGTGCAGATGGACAATGACCCAAAGCATACTGCAAAATCAACCAAAGAGTTTTTTAAGGGAAAGAAGTGGAATGTTATGCAATGGCCAAGTCAATCACCTGACCTGAATCCGATTGAGCATGCATTTCACTTGCTGAAGACAGAACTGAAGGGAAAATGCCCCAAGAACAAGCAGGAACTGAAGACGGTTGTAGTAGAGGCCTGGCAGAGCATCACCAGGGATGAAACCCAGCGTCTGGTGATGTCTATGCGCTCCAGACTTCAGGCTGTAATTGACTGCAAAGGATTTGCAATCAAGTATTAAAAAGTGAAAGTTTGATTTAAGATTATTATTATGTCCCATTACTTTTGGTTCTTAAACAAGTGGGAGGCACATATGCAAACTGTTGTAATTCCTACACCGTTCACCTGATTTGGATGCAAATACCCTCAAATTAAAGCTGATAGTCTGCAGTAAAAGCACATCTTGTTTGTTTCATTTCAAATCCATTGTGGTGGTGTATAGAGCCAAAAAATTTAGAATTGCGTTGATGTCCCAGTATTTGGACACAACCCTTTCTCAAATCCAGTTTGCAAGAATCCCAAAAATGGTTTGAATGGAAAATTTTTGAGAAGAGTTCCCCGATTGAGGACACCAACTAAAGAACCTTCTGCAGACTTTAGATTAAATCTTGGAAGTAACCTCTTTCCTGCTAGCCGCCAAAGTGTTCATTATGGCGTCCGATAAGCCCTTGGACCTCAATGTCACCCTTTCAGGTTCCAAGCCGCCAGATGTAACATTTTTACTTTGGGATCATAGACTGGACCCTGCGACAACTGATCTTGTCTCCAGGGAAGAATCCATAGTCTCTGAACTGACAGGAGCTTCAGAAGAGGGAACCACGGCTTTTTCAGCCACAGATAGGCTTAAGGTTGGATGATATCAAAAATATTCAGACGATAACTATACAAAAAAAAATTATCGCGATAACGATATTAGGGATCGACCGATATTGATTTTTTAGGGCCGATACCGATAATTTGCGAACTTTCAGGCCGATAGCCGATAATTTATACCGATATTCTGGGAATTTTCATTTTTGAAAAAAAAAAATAAAAAAAAAATCCTACACAGATCTGCTGAAAATTAATGTTTATTGTTAATGTGTAGTTTTTTTTTTTTTGTAAATCTTTTTTTCAGTTATACTTAATATTTTGGTGTTTTATTTTTATTTTTTTAACTTTTTTTTTGTTTTTCTAACTTTTAGCCCCCTTAGGGCCGCTTCACACGAGCGGATGCCGTGCGTGGCATCCGCTCCGTGAAAGAGTGCCAAGACCCGCTGCAGACTGCAGAGGCACGGAGCAGTAACATGACTGTTAATGCTCCGTGCCTCTCTGTGATCTCTTTACTACGAAATCACAGTGATTTCGAAGTAAAGAGATCACAGAGAGGCACGGAGCATTAACAGTCATGTTACTGCTCCGTGCCTCTGCAGTCTGCAGCGGGTCTTGGCACTCTTTCACGGAGCGGATGCCACGCACGGCATCCGCTCGTGTGAAGCGGCCCTTAGGGACTAGAACCCTTGTCCTATTCACCCTGATAGATCTCTATCAGGGTGAATAGGAGCTCTCACTGTCCCTGCTGCTCTGTGCTTTGTGCACACAGAGGCATGGAGCTCATTATGGCAGCCAGGGCTTCAATAGCGTCCTGGCTGCCATGGTAACCGATCAGAGCCCCAGCATTACACTGCTGGGGCTCCGATCGGAGGAGCAGGGGAGAGGGGATCTGCTACACCACCAATGATTAATACAGGGGGGGGGGGGGGGGGCCGCACAGCGCCACCAATGTTTTTAATGTGGGGTGGGGGGCGCACTGCGCCACCAATGATTAATATACTGGGGGGCTTGGGGGGGGGGGGCGCACTGCGCCACCAATGAGTGAAGGGGTTGTCCAAGTTACAGGGAGTGCAGAATTATTAGGCAAGTTGTATTTTTGAGGATTAATATTATTATTGAACAACCATGTTCTCAATGAACCCAAAAAACTCATTAAAAACAAACTAAAAACTACTTCCAAAAATATTCAGCTTTGATATTAGTTTTAGCTATTTTAGGGGGATATGTGTGTGTGCAGGTGACTATTACTGTGCATAATTATTAGGCAACCCATTTCAATTATTTATTTTTACCAGTGAAACCAATATAACATCTCAACATTCACAAATATACATTTCTGACATTCAAAAACAAAACAAAAACAAATCAGTGACTAATATAGCCACCTTTCTTTGCAAGGACACTCAAAAGCCTGCCATCCATGGATTCTGTCAGTGTTTTGATCTGTTCACCATCAACATTGCGTGCGGCAGCAACCACAGCCTCCCAGACACTGTTCAGAGAGGTGTACTGTTTTCCCTCCTTGTAAATCTCACATTTGATGATGGACCACAGGTTCTCAATGGGGTTCAGATCAGGTGAACAAGGAGGCCATGTCATTAGATTTTCTTCTTTTATACCCTTTCTTGCCAGCCACGCTGTGGAGTACTTGGACGCGTGTGATGGAGCATTGTCCTGCATGAAAATCATGTTTTTCTTGAAGGATGCAGACTTCTTCCTGTACCACTGCTTGAAGAAGGTGTCTTCCAGAAACTGGCAGTAGGACTGGGAGTTGAGCTTGACTCCATCCTCAACCCGAAAAGGCCCCACAAGCTCATCTTTGATGATACCAGCCCAAACCAGTACTCCACCTCCACCTTGCTGGCGTCTGAGTCGGACTGGAGCTCTCTGCCCTTTACCAATCCAGCCATGGGCCCATCCATCTGGCCCATCAAGCCTCACTCTCATTTCATCAGTCCATAAAACCTTAGAAAAATCAGTCTTGGGATATTTCTTGGCCCAGTCTTGACGTTTCAGCTTGTGTGTCTTGTTCAGTGGTGGTCGTCTTTCAGCCTTTCTTACCTTGGCCATGTCTCTGAGTATTGCACACCTTGTGCTTTTGGGCACTCCAGTGATGTTGCAGCTCTGAAATATGGCCAAACTGGTGGCAAGTGGCATCTTGGCAGCTGCACGCTTGACTTTTCTCAGTTCATGGGCAGTTATTTTGCGCCTTGGTTTTTCCACACGCTTCTTGCGACCCTGTTGACTATTTTGAATGAAACGCTTGATTGTTCGATGATCACTCTTCAGAAGCTTTGCAATTTTAAGAGTGCTGCATCCCTCTGCAAGATATCTCACTATTTTTGACTTTTCTGAGCGTGTCAAGTCCTTCTTTTGACCCATTTTGCCAAAGGAAAGGAAGTTGCCTAATAATTATGCACACATGATATAGGGTGTTGATGTCATTAGACCACACCCCTTCTCATTACAGAGATGCACATCACCTAATATGCTTAATTGGTAGTAGGCTTTCGAGCCTATACAGCTTGGAGTAAGACAACATGCATAAAGAGGATGATGTGGTCAAGATAGGTCATCAATATCAGATCGGAGGGAGTCCGACACCCGGCATCCCCTCCGATCAGCTGTTTGAAGAGGAGACTCGCACGGTGTCAGCACTGCCTCCTCTTCACCGTTTACCTTCTAGCCGTTGCATCTGCAGTGGTGAGCAGGTGTAATTACACCCAAGCCGTCCCATTCATTTCAATAGGAAGGCTTGGGTGTAATTACACCTGCTCACCACTGCAGATGCAACGGCTAAAAGGTAAACAGTGAAGAGGAGGCAGCTCTGACACCGTGCCAGTCTCCTCTTCAAACAGCTGATCGGAGGGGGTGCCGGGTGTCAGACCCCCTCCGATCTGATATTGATGACCTATCCTGAGGATAGGTCATCAATAAATATAACTTGGACAACCCCTTTAATATACTGGGGGGCGCACTGCGCCACCAATGAGTAATATACTGGGGGGCTTGGGGGGGGGGGGGCGCACTGCGCCACCAATGAAGTTAAATCTCTCATTTATTCATATACAGGAGGCGGGAGCTGCAGAATCACATAGCCGGCACCTGAGGGGTTAACCGAGGATTGCAGCTACAGCTCATAGAGGTCGGGAGCCGGCTATGTCATTCTGCAGCTCCCGCCTCCTGTTCAATTTGAATGATGAGAGCTTTCTCTTCATTGGTGGCGCAGTGGCCACAGCCCCTTCCCTTCTCTTGTCCCCTGTCCTCCCATTGGCTGCAGCGGCAGCAGCAGCATAGGGGGGGGGGGGGAGACACTGCTCCTCCTCCCCTGTGCTGCTGCTGAGGGAACACGGAGAGCGCTGTCAGCAGCGTGATCTGTGTTCCCAGTACGTTATTGGTATATCGGCAAAATAAATGCCGATGCCGATAACAGTCAAAATCCTCAAAATCGGCCAATAATATCGGTAAAACCGATAATCGGTCGATCCCTAAACGATATATATCGCGATTAATACCAGTTTTAAAGAAAAAAAAAACAGAAGGAGACGTTACACTGTATGGGGGCGGCCACAAGGAGACGTTACACTGTATGGGGCGGCCACAAGGAGGCGTTACACTGTGTGGGGGCAGCCACAAGGAGACGTTACACTGTATGGGGGCGGCCACAAGGAGACGTTACACTGTATGGGGGCGGCCACAAGGAGACGTTACACTGTATGGGGGCAGCCACAAGGAGACGTTACACTGTATGGGGGCAGCCACAAGGAGACGTTACACTGTATGGGGGCGGCCACAAGGAGACGTTACACTGTATGGGGGCAGCCACAAGGAGACGTTACACTGTATGGGGGCGGCCACAAGGAGACGTTACACTGTATGGGGGCAGCCACAAGGAGGCGTTACACTGTGTGGGGGCAGCCACAAGGAGGCGTTACACTGTGTGGGGGCAGCCACAAGGAGGCGTTACACTGTGTGGGGGCAGCCACAAGGAGACGTTACACTGTATGGGGGCAGCCACAAGGAGACGTTACACTGTATGGGGGCAGCCACAAGGAGACGTTACACTGTATGGGGGCAGCCACAAGGAGACGTTACACTGTATGGGGGCAGCCACAAGGAGACGTTACACTGTATGGGGGCAGCCACAAGGAGACGTTACACTGTATGGGGGCAGCCACAAGGAGACGTTACACTGTATGGGGGCAGCCACAAGGAGACGTTACACTGTATGGGGGCAGCCACAAGGAGACGTTACACTGTATGGGGGCAGCCACAAGGAGACGTTACACTGTATGGAGGCCACATGGAGATATACCGTATGGGGGCCACAAGGAGATATACCGTATGGGGGCCACAAGGAGAGGTTATACTGTATGGGGGGCCACAAGGAGACGCAACGTTATACTGTATGGGGGCCACAAGGAGACGTTATAATGGACTATGGGGCAGCAGACAGCAGGAGACATTATACTGTATGGGTGGCCACACACACACACACACAAGGAGACGTTATACTGTATGGGGGCCACAAGGAGACGTTATAATGGACTATGAGGCAGCAGGAGACATTATACTGTATGGGTGGCCACACACACACGGAGACGTTATACTGTATGGGGGCCACAAGGAGACGTTATACTGTATGGGGGCCACAAGGAGATGTTATACTGTATGGGGGCCACAAGGAGCGCAGCCGCAAGGAGACATTACATACATTACGAGGGCAGCTGCGCCTGCAGCAGCCACAAAAGTAGACATTACATAGAGTATGGGGCTGGGGGGCAGCAGCTGCCCCCCCCCCCCCCCCCCCATGTCTTATGGCCACCTGTGTGACTCTGACTTGTCACCTGCCTGCCAGGCTGCCACCACCATAATTCGTTCTTGTTCATTATGTCATGGGGGAGGTACTGGAGGGACTCATGATGACTCACTGCGGAGCATGCAGCTAGTGGCAGGCATGAAGGACTGAATGGGCCAAAACATATAACTGGGGTAATGATAATCTGATAAAGATAGGCAGAGTGGACAATGACATTACACCTTTAATAGCTGCCCGTCCGGCAGCTGTGATATATAGGGTCGACTCTCCTCTCCGCAGGGGGTGGGGGTCGGTCGGAGTCGGACGGAGTGTGGGTTTGCATGGACACCATAATACGTATATTACCCATGCAGAATCACATGTAAGGTAATATTTGATGTTAAAGGTTTTTCCTGTTTCTGGAGTCAAAACATTTTGTGGAAAAAAAAATATAAATCTAAGAAAATGAGTTGAGATTCATGATTTTGGATCATGTAAAACCATTAGAAAGAGGGGGGGGGGGGGGATAGGTTAACTGTATTAAAGAAAAATTAGCTCAGATGGATTTTCCGTTTAGATACATTGAAACCCAAAGGTTTAAATGTTGAGTTTAGGGTAACTGGGAGGATGGCGGGCTAGTGCCCCCTCCTCTATTGCTCATGTCTTTGTGTATCCAGAATGCTGTATTAGGTGGATCCAGTGGCAGTTACGCGGATTAATTATGCCACAATGTGATTTTATGTATTTTTGTATGATTTAAGTGAATAATCAGGAATTTGACCTGCTGGGTTGGAGATTGATCTTACGTAAAGTGGGGGAAACAAGGAGGATGACGGATATATCCATTGCCCAAAAGAATGCCCTTTGGTAAAATGGTGGAAAAGGCAAATGAAGCAGTGCTGGTAGCGGTGACGACAGGTTCGCGGGCACGTGATGCACACTGAGCGTGCCGACGCTGCAGCGTTTGGCCTCTGACTCTGGTGACGTACAGCAGTTATGTACCACCCAATAGGAGGAGTAAGGGCTGACACATGCTCATTGGTGAGAAACAGACGCGCAGAACCAGCATGTATCTCCATTAGCTAACACGCCATCCTCCCGGTTCACTCCACAATCTCCCAGCAAGGTACAGTTGTATGTAATTAAGTGTTCTTGCATAGCAAGACCACTTAATGTTATCTCATATATATTATTCTTATTATAGCCAAATTTGCCACCCTAACTCCTCCCACAGTTTTTACACTACATAACAAATATTTACCAAAACGTGCAGATTGCTATTACTTTGTGGAACGTTTTGCCGAATGGTTCACAGAATATCGTGGTTCTTGTGGCGAAAGTTGTCCCATAGGAATGAATGGCAAAGCTAGAGTGGGAGCTGGCAAAAGCTAAAAAATCAGGACATGATTTCTAAACTGCCACCACTCCCTCATTTTCAGGCCCACCTACACAAATCTTATATCAAAACGTTCAGCTATCCCTGCTGCCACTAAAAATGTCCACGGCTAAGCAATCTACGTTTTTCCCATTGACTTTGACAGGGAAAATTTTCTAATTGCTCCCAGTTGCACAGATTTGAAACTAAAGTCACCAGACTTGGGTCACTTAGTCATGGGGTCCGACCCTTAGGTGCAACCACCCCGACCCTTAGGTGCAACCACCCCGACCCTTAGGTGCAACCACCCCGACCCTTAGGTGCAACCACCCCGACCCTTAGGTGCAACCTTTCCACAGTTACTCCAGCCAATCCAACCACACAACAGTTACTCAAGCCACTCCACCCAGTTACTCCGCCCACTCCAGTTGTAAGCTACTGGTGGAGGCAAGAACACTTCACACAATTTCCCCAGAAATTGTAGCTTTTCTAGTTGATTTTAATGCACTATGCACTTTATTATATGCACGATGATCATGAATAGTTCGTAATTAATAGCACTGCTATAATGTTGTAGTCTATATGCAGGACGCTTTTCCAGTTCCTGTTCATATTGACATGTGGTGTAAATGAATGAATTGTAACATCCCTATAAAAGGGGATTGCACGTTTTTGTATTGGTTAATTAATTGGTAACAACCTTATCATGTATTTATACTGGCACTATTGCACTTTATGCTTCACCTGACTTGAGAAAGGTTCTGTTGGAGAACCGAAACGTTGTCACTTGATATGTGTGAATAAAGAGCACATTTTATCTTTTAAAGGAGTGCTGCGGATTTTCATCGTCTGTTTTCCATCCCGAATCGAGGGATCACCGCGGGCACCATATATCTATAAACCTTTTCCATGGATAGAGAGATATAATAAATAAATATTATATATATATATATATATATATATATATATATATATATATATATATATATATATATATAAAAATATAAATAATTACCGCAAAATTCGTACTCCTCCGTGGCTAAAAACACTTAAAATTGTTAAGCGGAGTACTTTTACTCTTCTGGAAAAAAAAAAAAATGTAGCGCTACCGCTAAAAACACTCCTCAAAATTGTTAAGCGGAGTATTTTTACTCTTCTGAAAAAAATAATAATTTTGTGCTACCTCTGGCTGTTCAGAGCAGAAATGAGATAAAAAGAGAAAAGATTGTCCAAGAACACCAAGGCACACGCCAGGACTTCTGGAACAAGAGGCTCTGGACAGACGAGACAAGTATTTATTTGGCCAACGTACCAGACAAAATGACTGGGATAGCTAATCATTATAATCCGGTACCAATTCTTTATTGTACAAGCAAAAGCTCAAGCAGAATTTGTGACTGTCAGAAGACTCAAAGTACAACTAAAAGTGGTCCTTATAACACGAAAATGATACTAAAAAGGCAAGTAAATCCAACAAATAAATTAACTGTTCAACACCTAAAAGGCCCTATTACTAGGGGTGCACCGAAATTCCGGCGGCCGAAAATATCGGCCGAAAATGGGCCTAATCCATTTTGGCCGATATTGGTACATATCGGCAGAAAATAGCGGGGAGGGACTGGTAGGAGGAGCTGGGGGCCGGTGCGTTCACTGTGCTCCGGCCCCCAGCTCCAGTAGTTATAAAATGTTGTACAATTAATAAGGATTCTATTCATGAGGCCCCCTCTACAGTAGAACATTCAATATAGCCACATCCTACTCACAGGGCTGTTATCTTAATGCTGGCCGGCCGGGCAGACGAGCGGCAGCGTCACGACTGATGTCATGTGCCCGGCCTACTTTCTGAATGAAGGAGGCGGCGCAGGCATGTGACGTCAGTCGTGATGCTGCCGCTCGTCTGCCCGGCCGGCCAGCATTAAGATAACAGCCCTGTGAGTAGGATGTGGCTATATTGAATGTTCTACTGCAGAGGCGGCCTCATGAATAGAATCCTTATTAATTGTACACATTTTATAACTAGTCTGTACTGGAGCGGCAATGGGGGGGGGGGGTCTGTGGATGGCACTGTTATGGGGTGGGTGGGGGTCTGTGGATGGCACTGTTATGAGGTGGGGGGGTCTGTGGATGGCACTTATCGGGTGGGTGGGGGTCTGTGGATGGCACTGTTATGGGGTGGGGGGGGTCTGTGGATGGCACTGTTATGGGGTGGGGGGGGGTCTGTGGATGGCACTGTTATGGGGTGGGGGGGGTCTGTGGATGGCACTGTTATGGGGTGGGGGGGGTCTGTGGATGGCACTGTTATGGGGTGGGGGGGGTCTGTGGATGGCACTGTTATGGGGTGGGGGGGGTCTGTGGATGGCACTGTTATGGGGTGGGGGGGGTCTGTGGATGGCACTGTTATGGGGTGGGGGGGGTCTGTGGATGGCACTGTTATGGGGTGGGGTCTGTGGACGGCACTGTTATGGGGTGGGGGGGGTCTGTGGATGGCACTGTTATGAGGTGGGGGGGTCTGTGGATGGCACTGTTATAAATATCATTAAAAAAAAGTATTTGGGCAAAAAGGCAGTTTCGGTTTCGGTTTTCGGTGAAGGGCATCCTGAATTTTCGGTTTCGGACCAGAATTTTCATTTCGGTGCACCCCTATTACATGGGCAGATTATCATTAAGGTGATCGCAACAAGTGTTCGTATGAACACTCATTAGCGATCATCTGGCAATGTAAAGCCTCATGCAGACGCCCGCGGAACACAGTCCGTGAGATACCGGACTGGCAGGAGCGCACGGCATCTCATGGACCGTGTTCCACAGATGTCTGCATGAGGCTTAATACTGCTGTGATTACCCGATGAATGAGTAAACGCTCGATCATCGGTTAATTCGGATCTTTTAACATGTTAAAAAAAATAATAATTATATATATATATATATATATATATATATATATATATATATATATATATATATATATATATATATATCTCATTGTTTGCCAGCGGCACACTGCGCCGTGTAATAGGTGCGCTGCTGCTGGCAAAAAAATTTGATAGTATAGGGACGAGCGATGCATTAGTGAACTACTTGTTCCTATACTGAGGAGGAGATCACTGCATGTAATAGCAGCGGTCTCCCCCTCTAGCGAGCAGGCGATCGACGGGAGAGAATGCTTCCCTCCCGACAATTGTCTGCTCTATCAACCCGTTAATAGGGCTCTAAATAAACACTGTCTTCACATGATGGCTTTTGTACGAGAGGACAAATCTAATTACCAGAGTGGGTGTCCCACGAGGCAGCGATTGCTCTTCTATCTCCTTCACAAGTTGACTAAGACTGTACTCTAGCTCTTCCTGTTGCTCTCCCAATGGGTCACTCATAGAAGTACTTCTGGCCAAAAGGTGAGAAGAGGGCATTCTCTCCTCCATCTCTGCCAGACGTTCATGTTCCTCCCGCCAGTCGTCATCTGCAGAGGAAAGAGCAATCAGATGGAGTCATGCTAACCTCTTAAATAGGTATTCTGATTAGATTAATATATAGGGGATTGTTGTGCCTTTTTCATAGGTATATAACATTTATGTCTAAATATCATAATTATAGTGGATTTGATTATATATGAGGCCATATTGTGATATATACATCATTTTGTATGCATTTTAAAGTCAGCCGAGAGAGGTTCATGGAAAGGACACTGTCCATAAGGTTTCTTCTCTATAGATGTACCAGTCTGAGAAGAGTCATTCTTGTCTCCTTATAGATTTATGACTGAGATAAGGATATTCTCTAGACATATCTGGTACTAATTACCCCTACAGTTTGAGGTCTATTGATGAAGCAGAAAATCTGTGATTATGTATACACGTATAATAAACCTCATCAGAAGGTGTGTCTAACTGATAAGTTTTTGGATAATAAACCACATACGGGAGTCAGACGAAAAAAAAAAAAATATAAACAAGGAAAGGAGAAAAATCACAATGATCAGAACAGACTTTAGAGCTGACTTCCCTTAGACTCTGCTTATCATCTGCATTCTAGGGTAACGTATAATTTTATTATGTGTAGTATTCATAAAATTAATTGGTCTGATATTTAGTAACTCCCCGCTTTAGTGTGGATGTATAATGTTAAAAGTGCTACATCATTATTATCATTATTCAGTAAAGATGAATATTACTAAATAAAAGATCTACTATTGATATCGGAGAAACTCTGATTGGAATATTCACATTCCATATTGAATATCAGGCCCGATAATTTATAGGTTGTGTAGCAATACTACCCGATATCTGAGATTGGTCATAGTTTGAGCAGAGCAAGGGTTCGTATCTACGCTAATCACTATTGAGTTTTCTGTGTATAATCAACTGATAGTATACCGCATAATTGTGGTCGAGACTGTTGTATTACATTTTATGTTTGAGAGGTAATATGGAACGCTGGTATTTGTTTTAGAGCCATCTAGTAGCGAATTTAGGGCACTGCATATCACTGTGTATTATTGCATACCATTGAGTTTTATATTGATTAAGCTTTGATTGTATTTTAAGTTATTGTATAATAAATCATTAATATTTTTGCATAGGCACCTGTACCATGTTTTACTGATTGCACAATATAATTAAATTAATGTCAAACTTTTCTGCTAAGATCAATTCCCTTGTAAATTTTTCCTTTGATCCTTTTATATAAAGCATTTGCTTCATAGTTCCGACAGGATAACTATTAGATTGTGGGGGATGGGGAGGAGGAAGCGAGATCCTACCACTGGAACCCCTTCCCATCACGAGAACAGGGGCCCGATACCTCCTTCAGCCCCCCTGAAATTAACAGAGCAGCTGGTTGCATATCTGTGTGTCTGCTCCATTCATTTCTATTCGGAGTTCTGGAGATAGAGTACAGTGCTCGGCTATCTCTGGAATTCCCATAGAAATTAATGGAGCGGACACTCGCATGCCCAACCGGCCACACAGTTACAAACGCAGCAATAACAAATAAGGCAGGATGCCAAATGGGTGTCTAACCACTTAGATGTCCTGGTGATTATTGACTGCAAAAATCTGAGGCTGGGATCACAGTTACAGTAGAATGGTAGCTGTTAGTTACAGCCAGCTCCCCTGATCATGGTGCGGGTATAGCGGTTTTCCACACCAACCCCATGATGTAAAAGTGGAGGATTTCAGAAAGAACCTTGTTATTACATCATAGGAAGGCAAAAGGTTAAATCTGTTGCGTATCTGACACTAGGGGCAAAGACAATCCTGACCGCTACACAGTATGGTTGCCATACACCGCCAGTTGGACATCATGCACAGCTAGGGATCGACCGATTATCAGAAGTATCGATATTAACGGACGATATTCAGTATTTTTTACATTATCAGTATCGGCATCTAACTGTGCCAATATACCGATAATGCGTATAAAGCCATTATGGAAGCGCGCACTAGTATGCATTGGTTGTCGGGAGTGGGGAAGAAGCGCAGCAAGCGTGCACTATGACCAGACGTTGAACGCTGTCATGTGACAATGCAGCACGGGCCGGAGAAGACAGGGGAGCGAGACACCGGACCCGGAGATGAAGAGGAGCCGCGGCGCAGGAGTGGTGAGGAGTTTATTTTATTCATCTGAAGTCCGATAGGCGTTAATAAAGTCAGTGAGGAGGGGGGATGGTGTGGAAATTGGCATTTGGCACTAGTATATTATAAATGTAAATTATAAATTGACCACCAACTAAGGGCTTTATTGATTTACATTTATAATATACTAGTGCCAAATGCTAATTTCCACCACCTCAGTGACTACCAACTAATATAATATATATTATGAGATATAAAATATTGGTATAAATTATCAGCCTGAAAGTTCAGATTATCGGTATCGGAATAATAATAATAAATATTATTATTATAATATTGTCTGATCCCTATACACAGCTAATCCAAGTAAATAGACTAAGATCTAATAACCGCTGGGCGTATAAAGCATAGTTCGGTCTCTCCAAGTTCAGTGTAAAGATCAGTCATGAGATTATACCTTGAGCGACGCCAACTTCATCCTCGAAGTCTACTACACTATGAAAGCTCTGAAAAGCATTATTTTTATATAAAAAGCAGTAAATTGAATAGACATACAGCAACCTGGCATAGATGTCAGGTTCCACTTCTCAATAAAATGTCAGTGTCCCCAACAGCAGGCCATCTTAAAAAAACACCCAGCTGTCTTCCCTTTTAAATCCTGTGAAGGGACTCACTGGCAGCTCCAGCGCATACCAGCGAGTCCCCATATGCACGAGCTCACAGCTCTCCCCGCCCACCTGCCTCTGATTGAATGTTTTTTTCCATATGAATAAGCACCAGATGGGTGGGGAAAACCAGGAGCTCATGAATATCGGCACTCATTGGAATGTGCTGGAGCTGTTCAATACAAAATTTTGGAAAAACAGCTGGGAAAATTAAAGGGACCCAGCATTTTGCCAAGGGGATCTGTCATTTGCCTTTAGTTAGGACACCATAAAATTGGTGACAGATTCCCTTTAAGGGCTCATGCACACAAACTTATTTTCTTTGTGTCAGTACAGGTTTTTTTTTGCGGACCATATGCAGAACCATTCATTTCAATGTGTCCGCAAAAAAAATAAAAAAATAAATTAAAAAAGTTACTCTGTATGCATTCCGTTTCTGTATGTCCGTTCCGCAAAAGCATTGAACGTGTCCTATCATTGTCCGCATAACAGACAAGGATAGGACTGCTCTATTAGGGGCCAGCTGTTACTTTCTGCAAAATACTAAATCTACACGTGTGCATGAGCCATAGAGACAGTAAGGCGGCTGCAGGTGGGTTCAGATGAAGGTGATTGGTGCTATACAGGACAGCACTAATCACGCCCATGTTTACAGAGGGAAGGTTTCAGTTTAGCTGCAATTGGCTGGCTGGCATGACATACAAGCCAATAGTGATAGCCTCTCTGCATGCCGCCATTTCAGCCGGGCATCAACTTGATACCTCCACTGTGATCTGTGAAAAACTGTCCCTAGAACTTCTGCAGCGATCATAATCAAATTTTTCATTTGCTGCGGTTACAGAATCCCTTTACCCATCTCCTAAATAACAATCCCTGTCCCTATTTTACTCCCCACTGTGTGCTTTTGGTGGATGCAAAACCATCCGTGAGCACTACACCAATTTTTCGGTGCACGTCATGTGACCATTAAAGGGGTTGTCCCACTTTGCTTTTTCAATCTTACCAGCAGTAGATGTCCTGATAACTTCCTGGTTTGGCTCCTGTAGTTGAGTGAAGGCCACGCCTCCTCATGACTCACCCTGAGAGCTCAGTCCTTGCGTGCTGGGGTGTTGGGGGGGGCGCACTGCGCCACCAATGTTAATACAAATGCAGGAGGTGGGTGCCGGAGTGAAATAGCCGGCACCCGACCTCTATGATAGGGGCTGCGATCAGCGGCAGTTAACCCCTAAGGTGCCACTCCCTGTCAGAGGTCGGGTGCCGGCTATTTGATTCCGACACCCGCCTCCTGTATTTGCGCATGCGCGGACGCGCGGCCCGATAACTTGTTCAGCTGTTGTGCGCAGGCGCGGCACAGCGATGCGGCCGGACGAAAGAGGGCGTATCCATGGGATACCGAAATCAACAAAGGGATCGCATACAGGATTTTTTGTAAGAAAGGTAGCTTTTTGATTATGACATAGATAGGAAGATATGTTCTGTGGGGGTAAATAAATTAGATAAAACCCATTTAATGAAGTGGGACAACCCCTTTAAGTGCTGAGCTTTTCATGTGTGCTCATTTTTTGCCTTTTGTTTTGCATCAACTTTCCTGTGTAGATCCTGATCAGTACTGAATTTATTGTTACAAAATTTTTATTTGTCTCTCTTCTCTCCTTATTTCCAAAATATTACAGCCCTATCACATGCAAAAAAATAAAATAAAAAAATACTGTGAATAAAATTAATATACACTTTACACGTGTTGAATTATACCAGTTTACACACTCGTATTTATATAAAAATGTTCTAATAATCCCAAGCATTGTATTCAGCTGAGGAGGCATACCCCATTGTTACCTCTGATATGGATTAATCCAACGAAGAAGAGCCTCCCACGTATTTCAAAACACACGCGGAATGGACCCTTAGAGGCATTGTTACTCATTCGATCATAATAGAAGTTTATGGGCTGCATAACGGAACCGCCCCGTTTCAATTATGCTGGCGTTCTCTCCTGCATAACGGAAACTGGACCAATCGGTTATGCAGCCCATAGACTTCTATTATGACTAAATGAATAACGGAATGCCTCTAAAGGCATTCTGTTATGGAATTGTGTTATGGTCCGTGGTAACGGAGGGGGACGGAGACACAACCGGCAGCATGGCAATCCGGAATACAGGCCTCAGCCTCCCGGACCGCATGCCAGATAGGGACACAGAGCCCATACAAACAGCAGCATCCCTGCCGACCACCGAGGAAACTTTTCTTTCTCAAGCTTTTTTTGGACTTGATGCGGCCATAATCCGGGTAAGAAATGACAATGAAAAATAGCGGTTGCTAAAATAACCTTCTATATGGAACTTATATTGTATTAATATCCTGTCCGAATATGTTGTGCAATCCATACCTAATCTGTCTTAATATGCTGTGATATCCTTACCCAAACGGACTCTGCAGTTAGCTAGAGACTGTCTAACCCCTTTTTGATGGAGTAATCTTTGTTCCACAGTATACGATATATAAGCTCTGTTAGTATACACTACGTTCAATTTTGATTCCTAGTATACGGTCCATAGAATACTGTTTAGCATGTTCTCTGTCCCACTCTGCAATTGTGTTTCTTAACCCCATCTACTGCTACCTATTGACTGACTTCAAAACTGGTGAAGCACCACAACGTCTCACCACGGAAAAAGCGCCCCACCCCAACCACCTACTGACCACAGACCACCCCGATGAAGGTCCTACTGGATCCCCAGATGACAGCTAATGCTCTCTCCACGTGCCATATCGACACGTCCTCCCTTTGTATATAATATATTCAATATACTATTTGATATTTGTCTATACGCACCCATTTGCGACATTATATGTACTATACAATTGATCCTATACCTATTGTGATTATTGTATATTAATTTGTGACACTTTGTATGCTTCTCCAGTTACACTGAAGAAGGCTTCTCAACCGAAAACGTTCTTGACTGGAACCGCACTAAATAAAAGCTTTGCACTGAAACTCAAGTGGAGTACAGGAGTCTTTATATATTACCTTTTATGCCAGTAACTTTATCTACATTTTATTTCCCTGTTATTTTCCTTTTATTGTGTGTATTTTATATTATAAATTTTTCTACATAACGTCCGATTGCCAAGATATCCCTCTGGCTCCCCTTTTTTTACCAAAAATAGTGTGCTTTATGCACATTATTTCTGCCATACAGGTTCTTGTTTAATGTCGCATACTATAAGCTCACTCTAAACGCATTGATACTTAAAAGCGATTGGGAGCGCAGCATTATTTCCCTCACTCCCCACCCCCCCCTTTTTTCCCCCAAGTTCCGTTTAACCTTCCCTGTCATTCCCTCATTGCCATATTGGACTCATCAGCATCCTTTGGGCCCGCCTCACTAGCTTACATGTCAGGAGGTGAGATGCTTTTCCCACCACTCCGGACAGCTCAGCGCTTCCCAGCGCTCCATCAACTGTCAGATCGGACCTAACGGCATCCCCTTGGGTCCGCCCCATTAGCTTACGTGTCACGGAGGGGGGGGAAGCATGTCCCACCACTCCGTACAGCTTAGCGCTTCCCAGCGCTTCATCTATCAAGCAAAACCTAGCCACCCCTTTAGTGTTACGTCACAAAGGTGGGCGGGGCATAGCAACCCGTCCCGAAGGGTGAACACTTCGCCGCTCATTGTTCATATACATTATTTATTACCGGTGTATATTTTCCTCCCCAGTGGTTACCGGACGTCTGGGTGAAGTGTGCCTAATCTTGTTTTACAGTAACGTCACCAAGACCGACAGAGGATTGATCCTAACCCATGTTTATTTATATTAACTCCGCCCATAGCCACGCCCCACTACAATCGAGGTAAGGCGCCAAAAACAAGTGTATAAATAAATTCAAACTGTCTTGTATTGTATCATTGATTGTCCTGAAGAAGAGGGTCCAATTCCCTCGAAACGCGTAGACAAATAAATACTACCTTTTAATTCACCATCTGCGTGATATATCTAGCTGAGCAGCGCCCAAAACAAAAGCTTTAAGCAATTCCAGTTTTTTCTCCTTTTGGTTTACCTTACTTCGCTTCCGCATTTAATTTCTAAATGCGCCCTGGAACCAAGGCTGCAGCAAGGCACTCCCCGGTTGCTGGTCGGGTCCATTTACTAGCAAGGCTGGTCAAAGGTGTTGTGACTCCTCACAACACACTCTGGTAAGCGCATTACTTTGGCATCATTTTAATTAATTTTATACTGTACTACACATTTGGCGCTGCCCCCCCTCTTCTCCCCTCACCTCTGCTTTCCAAAATGGGGTCACTTGTGGGGTAGTTATACTGCCCTGGCATTTTAGGGGCCCAGATGCATGAGAAGAAGTTTGAAATCAAAATCTGTAAAAAAAATAAATAAAAAAAATGACCTGTTAAATCCGAAAGGAGCTCTTTGGAATGTGTGCCCCTTTGCCCACCTAGGCTGCAAAAAAGTGTCACACATGTGATATCGCCGTACTTAGGAGAAGTTGGGGAATGTGTTTTGGGGTGTCATTTTACATATACCCATGCTGGGTGAGATAAATATCTTGGTCAAATGCCAACTTTGTATAAAAAAAAATGGGAAAAGTTGTCTTTTGCCAAGATATTTCTCTCACCCAGCATGGGTATATGTAAAATGACACCCCAAAACACATTCCCCAACTTCTCCTGAGTACGGCGATACCACGTATGACACTTTTTTGCAGCCTAGATGCGCAAAGTGCCCAAATTCCTTTTAGGAGGGCATTTTTAGACATTTGGATCCCAGACTTCTTCTCACGCTTTAGGGCCCCTAAAAAGCCAGGGCAGTATAAATACCCCACATGTGACCCCATTTTGGAAAGAAGACACCCCAAGGTATTCAATGAGGGGCATGGCGTGTTCATAGAAATTATTTTTGTTGGCACAAGTTAGCGGAAATTATTATTATTTTTTTTTTCTCACAGTCTCCATTTCCGCCAACTTGGGACAAAAATTTAAATCTTTCATGGACTCAATATGCCCCTCACGGAATACCTTGGGGTGTCTTCTTTCCGAAATGGGGTCACATGTGGGGTATTTATACTGCCCTGTCATTTTAGGGGCCCTAAAGCGTGAGAAGAAGTCTGGAATATAAATGTCTAAAAATTTTTACGCATTTGGATTCCGTGAGGGGTAGGGTGCGTTCATGTAAGATTTTATTTTTTGACACAAGTTAGTGGAATATGAGACTTTGTAAGAAAAAATAAAAATTTCCGCTAACTTGGGCCAAAAAAAATTCTGAATGGAGCCTTACAGGGGGGGTGATCAATGACAAAGGGGGTGATCAGGGAGTCTATATGGGGTGATCACCCCCCTGTCATTGATCACCCCCCTGTAAGGCTCCATTCAGACGTCCGTATGTGTTTTGCGGATCCGATCCATGTATCCGTGGATCCGTAAAAATCATACGGACGTCTGAATGGAGCCTTACAGGGGGGTGATCAATGACAGGGGGGTGATCAGGGAGTTTATATGGGGTGATCATGGGTTCATAAGGGGTTAATAAGTGACGGGGGGGGTGTAGTGTAGTGTAGGGGTGTTTGGTGGTACTTTACACAGCTACCTGTGTCCTCTGGTGGTCGATCCAAATAAAAGGGACCACCAGAGTACCAGGTATATTAGACGCTGTTATCAAAACAGCGTCTAATATACCTGTTAGGGGTTTAAAAAAAAAATCGCATCTCCAGCCTGCCAGCGAACGATCGCCACTGGCAGGCTGGAGATCCACTCGCTGACCTTCCGTTCCTGTGAACGCGCGCGCCTGTGTGTGCACGTTCACAGGAAATCTCGCCTCTCGCGAGATGACGCACGGATGCGTCCAGGAGGAATAAATCAACCGCCTCCCGGACGCATCCGTGCTTACAGAGGTCGGGAGGCGGTTAAAGTAATGATGGTCACTAGTTTTTCTTTAGTTGGCTGCTTTTTTCTTGCCATAATACAAATTCGAACAGTCTGTTCAGTAGGACTATCAGCTGTGTATCCACCTGACTTCTCCACAACGCAACTGATGGTCCCAAACCCATTTAGGACGCTACTGAAGCACTTATTAAACCTGACAGGGCACACCTGTGAAGTAAAAACCATTTCAGGCGACTACCTCTTGAAGCTCATCAAGAGAATGCCAAGAGTGTGCAAAGCAGTAATCAGGCTGCTTTAAAGAACCTAGAATATGACATATTTTCAGTTTCACACATTTTTGTTATGTATATAATTCCACATGTGTTAATTCATAGTTTTGATGCCTTCAGTGTGACTCTACAATTTTCATAGTCATGAGAAGGTGTGTCCAAACTTTTGGTCTGTACTGTATGATACTTGATAGGGTTATTATGAGGCACATGGGGGTTTTATCACTAAGAATGGTTGGACCATTACCTCACAATAATTCCATCATGTATCACTTTGGCAGCTTTGGATTTGAGCCATGGCATTCAAGACTGTTACCAGCCAGGACACTACTGACGCAATCCATGGTAAAATCCCTGCTGCCCTGTGCACAAAGCACAGGGCAGCAGGGAGAGTGTAAGATCCTATTCACACTAATAGAGCTCTATTAGGGTGAATAGGATAAGGGTTCTAGCCCCTAAGGGGGCTAAATAGTTAATAAATAAAAATAAAAAATTAATTAAAAACACCAAAATAGAGTTTAAAGGGGTCATTTTGTAAATTACATTTTCTTGTTTTGGGGACGTTAGAAGGCTTAGAAGCAACTCTTTTCAGAAAATTTACAAAACCCACTTTTTTTAAAAGGACTCGTTCAGGTCAGCCTCACTTTGTGAGGCTTACATAATAGAAACCACCCATAAATGGCCCCATTTTAGAAACTACACCCCTCAAGGTATTCAACCTTTCTTAACCCTTTAGATGTTCCACAAGAATGCCATATGGTTTTGTCAGAACTATTGGGTATTAATAAAGTCCATAAGTATAAGGCCTATATAAAAGAGTATGGACATGAGCCTAAGGGACAACCATTTTGTCTTATTTTAAAAGGGAGGGTGAGATTTATTTTTTTTTACTCTGAAATTGCTAACCTAAGGTTTACGATATATACCAAAGTGTTTACCTAAGTCTGTTTTGTGAGATGGAGATGTCCCAAGGTCTAATGAAATGTATTTGCCTAGATAAGACAATGTATTAGAAAGATGCTGAGTTCTGATGATTTTCAATGAATAGAAAGACTCTAATTTTTCTTTGTGGTTTTTATATTAATCAATGTAGGAGTAGATTGATTTTATATTATTAATTTTAATAGGCGTACCGAATATATAGTTATATATATATATATATATATATAAATAAGAGATGGTCCTTATAGCTATATTCAGTATTAAGAGTAGAAACGAGGTACAAATTCCTCTGTCATTTTTAGAATCTCTCTCAGTATAACACAAATTAATTATTTCTTTCCTTGAGATTTTCTTGAATGGAGAAATGGACACAGGTGATCATGAACAAACCCTGTCGCTTCCAAGAACAACGAAATGAGAAAGCCCTGTTTATCTGGATTTAATTAGGTCTGGTCAAAAGATTTAAGGATAAACAAGGTGGTTGACGAAGTATAAAAGCCATTGTCTATTCAAGATCTTCTCAAGGTTTTGTCTGAAACCTTAGATAACATTTATTGGTAGTATATTAGATAAGAGAAATAAGCGAGTGATTCAATTTTTGTATGGAATACTAGTGCCATCTAGTGTTAGGGTAAAATACTAGAGGGAGGTTATATTGATTATAAAGTGAGGTCACTAGTTAATGATAAAACTTGGCCAAGCCCTTTCTAAGATAGGATAAAAAGATGGTATGGGCTGACAGAAAGGATCGATCTCTAGAGCTATCTTGCTCTCCCTCTGAACATCATCAAAAGACCAGATCCAGCCCTGACCACCTTTTCAGTCATTGGAGGCAGCCATCTTTGAACCACTGAAACTGATTTCTGCTAGCTGACATTTTGGTATAGTATAACCTTACCTATATTTTATAGGATAATTAATTAATGTAATACATATCTATATATATTCAATTAACCCTTTCATGACCAAAGGTCATTGATGCCCCAGTGTCCAGGTCAAAATTTACAAATCTGACATGCGTCACTTTAAGTGGTAATAGCTTTGGAACACTTTTACTTATCCACGCCATTCTGAGATTGTTTTCTCGTGACACATTGTACTTCATGACAGTCATAAATTTGAGTCAATATATATCTCCTTTTTTTGGAAAAAATCCCAAATTTACCCAAAAATTTTAAAAATTAGCAATTTTCTAAATTTCAATTTCTCTGCTTCTAAAACAGAAAGTGTTACCTCTTAAAAAAATTATTACATAACATTCCCCACATGTCTACTTTATGTTGGCATCATTTTGGAAACGTTATTTAAATTTTCTATTTTATTACATTTTTTTCTTTAACACACTAAGGGTTAACAGCCAAACAAAACTCAATATTTATTACTCTGATTCTGCGGTTTACAGACACACCCCACATGTGGTCGTAAACTGATGTAAGGGCGCATGGCAGGGCGCAGAAGGAAAGGAACACTGTATGGTTTTTGGAAGGCAGATTTTGCTGGATTGGTTTTCTGAACGCCATATGTTTTTTATTTTTATACTGTTCGTCTTGTGCAGTGGCTCATTTTTTGCAGAAAGAGTTGAAGTTTTTATTGGTACCATTTTTGGGTACATAGGATTTTTTGATCATTCATTATTACACTTTATGGGACAAGGTGGCCCAAAAATTGGCTGTTTTGGAACAGTTTTTTTTTTGTTTGTTTTTTACAGCGTTCATCTGAGGGGTTAGGTCATGTGACAGTTCTATAGAGCAGATCGTTACGGACGTGGCAATACCCAATATGTATACTTTTTCTTATTTATTTAAGTTTTACACAATAATAGCATTTCTGAAACCAAAAAAATGATGTTTTAGTGTCTCCATAGTCTGAGAGCCATAGCTTTTTTATTTTTTGGGTGATTGTCTTAAATATGGGCTCATTTTTTGCGGGATGAGGTAACGGTTTGATTGGTACTATTTTGGGGTATAGTCGCCTTTTTTGATCGCTTGGTGTTGCACTTTTTGTGATGTAAGGTGACAAAAATGGCTTATTTTTTATGGTGTTTATTGGACGGGGTTGATGATGTGATATATTTATAGAGATGGTCGTTACAGACGCGGTGACACCTAATATGTGTGGTTTTTGTTTGTTTTATTGTTTTTTTTATAGGAAATGTAAATTTATTTTTTCCTTTTTTTTTTTTTTTTTTTTTTTTTTACTTTTATTATTTTCACATTTTTTTTTTATCAGTTCCCTCTTGGATCTTGAAGATCCATTGAGGCTGATGGTTGGACTATACTTTGCAATGCTCTTGCATTGCAAAGTATAATACAAACAGATGCCTGTAGGTGGCAGCACTGGACGCCTATACCATGGCAACCGGACCCCCTTGCAAAGCGTCCGGTTGCCATGGCAACCATCGGGCGCTGCGATTGCAGCAGACCTGATGGTTGAGAGAGAGGGAGCCCCCTCCCTCTATTAACCTCATGGATGCCGCTACTGCAGCATAAGAATATTGACAAGGGGGCACAGATCGGGGCAGAAGGAGCGGACCGCATCGGGGGGCAGATCAAGAACAAGGAGCACAGATCGGGGGCTTCAGGACACATTACCGATTTCAGGCTCTGATCTGCAGAGCGCAGATCAGAGCCTGAAACCGGCATTTTAACACTGACGCGATCAGATTGGTTAGTCTGCACAGACTAACCAATCGGATCGATTGCCGGCAAGGGACCACTCTGATTGGTCCCTTGCCGGCATTTCTGCACTGTATGCTGTCCCTGACAGCAGCAGGACACGGGCAGAAGCTTTAATCCAAGCGCTTTGCAGCGCTTGGATTAAAGAGCTGCCAGAACGTTTATATACGTGGTAGCTGCACGGGGTATGTGCAGCTATCACGTATATATACAGATTGCAGACGTGAAGGGGTTAACCATACTTTGTGTATAGTATCTGTTTTGGAATAAGATTGGGGTGTACCTGCAGCATCATCCTGAAAATTAATCCAATACAGGGAGATTGAAAATATACTAGTGAAAACACGGTATTATCTCCAAGGAACTGAATTCAGTTCTAGACCAGTATGGTTGATAATATATATATATTTATATAGATAAAAGATAAACCAGATTTGGGTTTAATCGGACATTTGTCGGCTGAGAGAAATCAAGTATTAAATTGATTTTAAATATAATTGAGGGGTATTATTATAAGAAGGCATAATTGTGTATATATATGTTCTCAATTATTTTTGTCTTTAGCACTATTTTGCATATCATTGATTTAATTTTATTATCGCCAATTTTATTATATATATTATTTTGCACTATAAATTGTATTAATAAATCACATATATATTTGTCTGTAACTGGGTTTTGTCTTCAATTCAACGCAGATCACGAGCTTGTTTTAGCTTGATATTTATGATAATAAGTTAGAATCTCCTTTACCGATTTTAATTTATTCACATAAATAATATAGACTGTCAATCGGATAAAGCATAAATATTCCGACAGTTTTTGGAAGGCAGATTTCACTGGGATAATTTTAAGTTGCCATGTCACATTAAAAAAGACCCCCTGATGCACCCCTAGAGTACAAACTAAAAAAATAAAAAAATTAAATAAAAAAAGTCCCCATTTTGGAAACTACGGGATAAGGTGGCAGTTTTGTTGGTACTATTTTAGGGTACATATGATTTTTGGTTGCTCTATATTACACTTTGTTTTAGCACTGTTATTTACAATGTTCACCTGACAGGTTAGATCATGAGGTATTTTTATAGAGCAGGTTGTTTTGGATGTGACAATACCAAACTTTAGTTGTTTGTTTCAGTTTTACATAAAGCATTTTTGAATAAAATTATTTTTAATGTCTCCATATTCTGAAAGCCATTATTTTATTTTTTTTGGGCGACTGTCTTATGTAGGGGCTAATTTTTTCGGTATGAGATGACTGTTTCATTGGTACTATTTTGCGGTACATATGACTTTTGATCGCTTGGTATTACACTTTTTTTGATGTAAGGTGCCAAAAAATAGCTTTTTCACACACATATATATATATATTTTTTTTTTTACGGTGTTCACCTGAGGGGTTAGGTCTTGATATTTTTATACAGCAGGTTCTTACGGACGTGGAGATACCCAATATGTATACTTTTTATGTAAGTTTTACACAATAATTATTTTAGGTAGGGTATCATTTTTTGCGGGTTGAGAGGACAGTTAGATTGGTACTATTTGGGGGGGCATACGCCAGGGGGCTGGATGCCACAGGCTGTCACGGAAGACACTCATGATGTCTAAGGAAGGCATCGGGCTGCCTTCCCTGCCATAGGGTCCACGTCGCAGCAGCGCGGGGACCCAATGGCAGCTCTCTCCCTCTACACACATCGTGAGTGCCGCGGGCAGCGCTGACTGCAGCACATCAAGGGTTAATGCACCAGCATCTGTGTTTTCACCGTGCCGGCGCATACAGCAGGGGTCCAGCCATCAGTGACTGCCGGACCCCTGACGCTGATCGGGCTGGCACAGCTCCTGCACCTGCCGGATCAGCCCGCCGTACATGTACGGCAGAGGTCCTTTGATCACTGCATTATATGTTTGTCCGTTCCCAGCCGCTTTTGTATTCAGCTTTTAAGTACCCAGTTTTGATGTATTCAGCTGTGGAGGAACTAAAAGAAGATTACACCGATCGGTGAGTGCCGCCTGTATATCTCTCCGTTTGGTATGATTTCAAGCCTATTGTGGGCCGAGCACCGCCTGGTTGCAGAAATTTGCACCCGTTAGGCAGATGTGACATAGCCAGTCTGGCAGAGGAAGTTATACGCAGTGCCACTCAAACTGTTCTCTAATATGTAATTGTTTGTTTTTAGATCCTGTGTCAGCTGACCAACCCCTTTAGCCATAAAGCCCTCCTAGCTGAATTGAAAGGGGCAGTGAATCTAGTGTTACTTTAAGTAAATCTGCACCTTCTGATCCATAGGATCCTTTAAGGTGCCTAGGTCCTCAAAGGGTAAAGTAGACTTCTTTGAAAACTTAGCAACTGGAGCATCTAATTTAGGAGGCCTATCCCAACAAGATATTTCCCCATCAAATGGATATTTTCTTTTAACATTCCTGGGAATATTTTTTTTTTTTGTCAGGCTTCAATTATTTTTGAATTAGGAATTTGATATGCCCTAGATCCCCAAACATTATATCCTGTATGGATTTTTGTTCCCTAGTCTCATCCAACTTAATTGTAGCTCTTATGGCTTTGAGAAGGGAATCCGTATTATCAGGGGAAAATAGCGGTCTACCTGTGGATTCTCAGTCAGAGGATGAGCTCGAATCATCCAGGATTTCTCGCTGCTCATTCTCATCTGAGGATTCAGAATCAGAAATATTAGTGTGGCCTGTCTTGCTTGCAGTGGGGGAGGGAGGCATTTAAGGGCTTTTATGGAATCAAAAACTTCTGGTCTTTAATGCTCTAAAGAAGTGATGGAGACTGCTCCTCAACAACGTTATTTACACAAAGTTGACATAAGATCTTAGGCCAGGAAGTGGCAAGTTTTTTCTTGCATACTCCATATTCCCTCCCTTTAGTTTTAGCTGCAGCTTTCCTGGGACCCTCCTTGGTAGTCTACAACAGAAAATAAGGCACATCAGAGACTCGGACTCAGAGAAAACAGAGTGGTTAACCCCTTACCCCCTCCAAAAACTAACTGTCTGCCATCATAGACCTCCGGGACATCAGCACACCCTGACTGCCTTCCTCCTCCATACTTCCAAACAGGGAGAGGGAGGCTTCCATAATAGGATCACAGGCTCGCTGGGCTCCTTCTGTGTAGCTCTTTTCCTGCTTAGGGCTTTTAAAACCAAATGCTGGTCCATGCTGGCATTCACCTGTGGCCAGAAAACCAGATTCACGCATCACTTCTGGTGTGTGCCCAGATTAGAACCACGGGCGTTCCAAATACTGGAAGGTGTGCCCCGCATGTGCTACTCGTACTTACAGACAGGGAAAACATACCCCGCCTCCGCAGACAGAGGCAAAGCAAAAGTAAAATGGCCCCGGATCTCCTCAGAAACCGCAAGCAGGATCTGAAGTGCCTGGTTGACCGCAGTCACTGACTGCAAAGAACACCAGCCTATTCTTAGTCCAGGACCCAGGAGTGACTTTGAATGCAGCTCCAGGTAACTTCCAACATAATCACAATGAGGTCCTGCAGCCTAACACTTAGCTCTCCACAGCAACCACCATCCTATCCCATTAGATGGGAAACAGGAACTGATATTGCAGGAGCAGTACCCTTTTTTTAAAGCTCTCCACAGAGGTTCCTGTTAACTAGGTGCTATTTTAGGCGTAAAGGAAAATTACAATTGTCACATTTTTTCCATCCACTCGACAGTAATTTATAGAAAACACCCACAGGACCAAAATACTTACTACACCCCACAATAAATCCCTTAAGGGGTGAAGTTTCCAAGTAGGAGTCACTTTGGGGTTGTGTAATGCTGTGTAAATCATCGCACTTGCAGCAAATGTACATGGTGCACTTTCACTTCTGAGCCCTATATAGCCTGACAACCGTTTAGGGCCACATGTAGGGTGCTTTCACAATCAGGATAAAACAGAATAAATGTTCACAGTGCCACAAATTAGACAAAACCTATTGGTCTGTGAAATGACATATCAATGAAAAAAAAGTTAAATTTTTCATCATTCACTACACATTAATTATTGGAAAATACCTATGGGGTCAAAGTGCTCACTATACCCCTTGAAAAATTCCTTCAGCAGTGTAGTTTCCCAAATGGGGGGTTTCCACTATACGGGTACCTCATGGTCTCTTCAAACGCAATATGGCGCCCAAAAACCATTCCAGCGAAATCCTTCAAAAGCTATATGTAGCTCTTTCCTTTTTGAGCTCTGCAGTGTTCCCATAAAGAAGTTTAGTAACATAGTTAAATAGTTTATAAAGCTGAAAAAGGACATCTGTCCAACTAGTTCAGCCTGTTATCCTGCAAGCTGATCCAGGGGACGTTTATGATCACATATGGGGTTTTGCTGTAAACTGCAGAATTGGGGTAATGTATACAGTATTCACAAAAAGTTTGGGATATTTGACTTTTAGTGAAATTTATGGAAAACGCAAGTTAATGCTACAGTGATAATATAATGAAAGTAGGGCATTTAAGTAGAAGCATGCAATGGTGATTTCCTCATCCCAAACAACTTATTGAAGCAAGCGCCAACAACAGTGGTGGGTATACCCCCACAAAAAATGCCAATGTCTCAATAACGGTCATGTGGCGTTGAGCATCAATTACAGCTTGACAACATCATCTCATGCTGTTCACAAGTCGACTTATTTTCTGTTGAGGCACAGCATCCCAATCTTCTTGAAGGGTGGCCCTCAGGTCATTGAGGTTCTGGATTAGAGAGTTACGAGCCTCTACACGGTGACTCCGCTGATCCCATAGGTTTTTCATGGGATTCAGTTCTGGAGAAAGAGCAGGCCACTCCATTTGGCTATGGTACTAGAAGAACATATAGATGTAGTTGGTGTGGCTGAGACATGGTTGGACCCTTTGCATGACTGGGCTGTAAATATTGAGGGTTATACACTATTTAGGAAAGGTGTGTGCCTGTATGTGAGGAGTGATATGCAGACAAGTGTGAAAGAGGCAATTGTGGGTGCGGATGGTGAGGATGTTGAAACCTTATGGGTGAAATTTCAAAGGGATATAAAAACACTGAAAAAAATAATACTTGGGGTAATCTATAGACCCGGTAACATCACAAAGGAGATAGAAATGCAACTGTAAACCAAATAGAGCAGGCTGCGCAGGCTGGTACAGTGGTCATAATGGGAGATTTCAACTTCCCAGACATTGACTGGGGTCATGGTTCTGCATCAACTGCAAAGATTCCTTAACTTGCTTCAGGACCACTTTATGGGCTAGTTTGTAGAAGCTCCCACTAAGGGCAATGCTCTGTTGGATCTGGTAATTTCTAAATGATGTAGAGCTTATTGGAAATATTACTGCTCAAGAAACACTAGATAATAGTGAGCACAATATAGTTATATTCCCCTACACTACAAGAAGCAAACTGTCAGGCTAAGACACTGAATTTTAAAAAGGCTAATTTTCTAGGGTTAAGGGCAGCATTTCAGGGCATAGACTGGGAGCAGCTACTGTCACATAATACGGAGGATAAATTGCACAAAAAAATGTATTCATTTACGTATCAAGTATAAACGGCTAAAATTAACCCCCCTTGGCTTACAGCTACTGTAAAAAGGGTAATAAAAGAAAAAAAGGGCATTTACAAAATACAAATCTGAGGGGTTTACAAAAGGGCATAATAAAATACAAAACAGGTGGCAAAAGAGAGCAAAACAAATCCCAAAAACGTATTTAAATATACCGGTATATAAGCTAAACAACCAAGTTCTGATCAGGTAGGTTCCCTAAATAATGGTAAATGAAAATGTCACTGAAGATAAAGAAAAGGCAGAGTTACAAAAAATTTCTCAACTCTCTCATTTTATACAAAATAAGAGAAAGGAGCTGATATCTGTGGTGCTGGGGGGCGTTAGTACATCCAGAAATTTAAGATTACACTTACCGGTAATCACTTTTCCATAAGCCCATGACAGCACCCTTGAGAGACCGCCTCCATCCAGGACCGGAAACAGGAACTTTCGTGGAGAGCTCATAAGGAGGAGCATGGCCCCCAAGACCACCAGTTAATCGCAAGAACTTGTCCTAGACCACTCTTTTTTTTTTGTATATATGATATTTTTTATTTTTTTTACCCCTTTTTTTTTATTTTTTATTTAGCATTAATTCTATATAGGGTGGGAATAAACCCAGGTGCTGTCATGGGCTTATGGAAAAGTGATTACCGGTAAGTGTAATCTTAAATTTCCCTTACGCCCGTGACAGCACCCTTGAGAGACGACTAGAATAGAAATCCCTTTATTTCTTAGGGTGGGACTACTGCCTGGAGGACTTTCCTACCGAAGGCTAGTTGTTCTCTAGTGCCTAGGTCTAATCTGTAGTGACGAAAGAAGGTGCCGGGCGACTGCCATGTGGCTTCTCTACAAATCTGTTCTAAGGTAGCGTCGGCCCTTTCTGCCCAAGTGGTGGAAACTGATCTTGTGGAATGAGCACCAAAACCCCCCGGGGGAGCCTTTCCAGCTGAAGAATAGGCCAAATTAATGGCTCTCTCGATCCATCTGGAAAGGGTTTTAGTAGAGGCTGGGAGACCCTTATTTTTCCCACTAAATTGAATGAAAAGTTTTGAGGTTTTCCTCCACTGACTAGTAACCTCTAGATAATGGGATAGGCATCTTTTTACATCTAAACAGTGCAGTTTTTCCTCTTTCATTTCTCGGATTTTGATACAGGGAAGGAAGGATAATGTCCTGTGTTCTATGAAACATAGAAACCACTTTCGGTAAGAAGGAAGGGTCTGGTTTAATGAGTACCCTATCATCTAGGATGTTAGTGTAAGGTGGCGAAGTAGAAAAGGCCAAAATCTCACCAACCCTCCTTGCTGAGGTAATTGCCACAAGAAACGCTGTTTTGAAGGACAAGATTTTTATGGGTAACTGTTTAAGTGGCTCAAAGGGAGGCTCTGTGAGGCTAGTGAGGACCAAGTTGAGGTCCCAGGGGGGAACTGAAGGTCCAGATATAGGCCTAAGCCTGCTGATGGCTTTAAAGAATCTTCGGACCCACGGGTGGTTAGCGATGGGAGAATCAAAGAATGCACTCAAAAGCGGATACCTGTACTTTAAGAGTACTTGGCCTCAAATTTTTTTCATGACCGGCTTGCAGAAAATCTAAGACCTTACACATAGGTGGGGGGATTTAAAGGATTCACCGGATCTTTGGCAAACTTCTGGAAGGTGTTCCAAATTCTGAGATAAATAGAAGAGGTGACATTCTTTCTGCAGGATAGCAAAGTGGAAACTACTTTCTTGGAGAGTCCTCTACTTTCTAGGATTTCCCCCTCAAGAGCCATGCTGTTAAGTGTAACTGCCTCACACTCGGATGATTGACTGGTCCTTGGGACAGAAGGTCTTGCCTCTCCGGGAGAATCCAAGGGTCTGTCAAGGATAGCTTCCTCAACCAGGTGAACCAGGTTCTTCTGGGCCAGAATGGAGCAATTAAGATCACTGTCGTTCTTTCTTGTCTCAACTCCTGTAAGAATCTTGGAAGAAGTCTTAACGGAGGAAAGGCGTAGAGGAGCTGGTTCGGCCAGTGAAGGGAGAAGGCATCTTTCCCTGTTGGTGAATCTCTCGCGCTGAGGGAAAAGAAAAGATGACACTTTCTGTTTTCTCTGGTAGCAAATAAGTCCAGATGAGGGCGACCCCAAAGTTGAATTATTTGATCGAAAACCATTTGATTCAGACACCATTCCCCCTGGTCTAGTGTATTTCTGCTTAAGAAATCTGCCACCTTGTTTTCTGTACCTTTTAGATGTACTGCCATAAGGGACGGAACAGAAGGAATTATAAGGGAAACGATATCCGTTGTTAACTGCATAAGATTTTCTGATCTGGTTCCTCCTTGCTTGTTCAAATAGGAGACAACTGTGGCGTTGTCCGAAAAAACTTTTATAGACTTTCCCTGCAGTAAAGGAAGAAACTCTTTTAAGGCGAGAAAAAACGCTCTCAGTTCCCTCATGTTTTGGGAGTCTAGACTCTGCTCTCTTTCCCAAACACCTTGTCTTAAGTACCCTTGGCAACAGGCCCCCCAACAGGAAGGACTTGCATCGGTGGTAAGGGTAACAAAATTTTGTTGGATCCAAGGGAGCCCCTGGGACAGGTTTACAGGATTCAGCCACCAGTGAAGAGACTGGATCACTTGGGGGGCGAGTGTGAGGGGTGTATCTAATGGGCGGAGGGTACCCTGCCATTCCTTCAGAATTTGCCACTGTAGGGGTCTGGAGTGAAGATGGCTCCAACTGACCGCTGGTATAGTGGAAGTTATTCTGCCCAAGACCACCATTGCTTGTCTGATAGTAGGGTTTTTTGTAGATATCAGGGACTGAACCTGTTGTATTAATCTCTGAATCTTGTCTTGGGGTAGGATACAGAGTAGTTTCTTTGAGTCCAGCATCATTCCCAGAAAGACACAAACTTGGGAAGGTATTAGATGTGATTTTTCCCCGTTTATTTGCCAGCCGAGGTCTTCTAGGATCTGCACTACTTTTTTGAGGTGTACTTCGAGAAGGGATTCTGACTCTGCTACCATCAGGAGATCGTCTAGGTAAGGAATCACTAGAATGTCTCTTTCCCTTATATGAGCCATGACTTTCGTGAAAAGTCTGGGAGCTTGAGAAATCCCAAAGGGAAGGGCTGTATATTGTAGGTGCTGAATGTGACCTCCTATTGAAACATCCCTAGCCGAATAGGGATGTGATAGTACGCATCTCTTATATACGCATCTCTTATATCTATCGAGGCCATGAAACAGCCCCTGAAAAGATGTTTTACAACTGATTGGATCGACTCCATTCTGAATTTTTTGTAAGAGAGGGACTGATTTAAATCTTTTAGATTTATGATAGTTCTGAATGTTCCATCCGGTTTGGGAACCAGAAAAAGGGAAGAGTAGAAACCCCTGCCTTTCTCCGCCTCAGTCACCGGAATTAGAACATTTTTTCGAAGTAGGGATGCAATCTCCTGTTGTAAAGCTAGATTTTTTCCCGAGTTTCCTAGAAAATTTGTAATTTTGAATCTGTCCGGTGGGTGGGAGACAAACTCTAGACAAAACTCTTCCTTTATAACGCTTAAAATCCAGGGACTTGAGGAGATTTTTTCCCAAGCGTAAAGGAAGAGAGAAAGTCTGCCACCCACGGGAGAGAAACCGTCATTGCTGTGATGGTTTAGAGGTTGAGGAGGATTGGGAACTGAAGAGGAAACCCTTGCTTTTCCTATTCCTGTTGTCTGCTCTGAAGTCTTTCCTCTGGCCCCTAAAAAAATCCTTCTTGTTTTTGCGAAAAAACGTTGATTTTCGGGGGTCTGGAGACAGGGAATCCTTTTTTATTGTCTGAAGCTTTATCCAAAAGGTCGTCCAAGACGGACCCAAAAAGATAATCGCCCTGACAAGGAATTGTGCAAAGCTTATTTTTAGATCCAGTGTCTCCCGACCATCCTTTTAGCCAAATAGCTCGCCTGGCTGAATTAGAAAAAGCAGCTGACCTAGCATTTAATTTTAAAGCATCTGCCGAGGCGTCAGAAATAAAGTCTACTGCTTTAAGTAGAGTGGGAAAAACGGCTAACAATTGATCTCTCTGGGTTTTATTCTGAATGTGAGATTCTAATTCTTCTAGCCATAATTTCAGAGACCTAGCAGTGGATGTGGCGGCAATATTTGATTTGAACGCTTGAGCTGAGGTCTCCCAAACTTTTTTTTAGGTAAACCTCTGCTCGCTTATCCATAGGGTCTTTAAGAGTATCCAAGTCCTCAAACGGTAGGGCCGATTTTTTTGAGATTTTTACAACAGGTGAATCCAATTTAGGAGGCCTGTCCCAATTTACTGAGTCTGCCTCATCAAAGGGATACTTCCTTTTCACATTTTTTGGGACAATTTTTTTTTTAATCGGGTCTTTTCCATTCCTTCTGTATCAAAAATTTTATATTCTCGTTTACGGGAAACACTCTAGATTTTTTCTGCCCGAGGTCACCAAACATGATATCCTGAACGGATTTTGGGTCTTTGGATTCGTCTAGCTTCATCGTCGCACGAACTGCTTTTAGTAAAGCTTCCGTATCATCCGGGGAAAAAAGTGGCCTGCCCGTGGATTCTTCATCCTGGGACGAGTCTGGGCTATCTAGGATTTCTCCTGTATCACTATCTTCTAAAGGATCAGAGTCAGATTTATTAGCCATGCCTGATCTGGTTCCAAGGGAGCTTGAGGCTACAGAGGGAAAGCTTTTTGAAATCTTTCAAGGAATCCGAGACCTCTGTCTTCACCATCTCCCTAATACTCTGCAGAAGGGATGGGGACTCCTCCTCCACTAGTTTCTCAATGCAATGTTGACATAGTTTTTTCGACCAAGAGTGGGCCAGTTTCTTGTTACAGACGGCACATTCCTTCCCTCTGGTTTTTGAAATTGCCTTTCTAGGGCCCTCTTTTATAGTCTAAAAGGCAAGAAGGAAAAGAGGGAAAGGAGATTTAGCCTGACTAAAGAGGAACAAGTGATGGGGAATGATCCCCCTTACCCCACCAGGAGTACCGGTCTGCTCTCATGACACTCCTGTTGATCGGCGCGTTGGGCACTCTCCTCCTCCATGCTGCTGTGGGATAGAGTGACTCCCAGGATCCAAAAAATCCAGCTTCCTATAAGGCTGGCTGGGCTGCTGCTGACCGTGCACCTCCTGTGGGTCCAATTCCCTCGGTCGGGTCCTGCTGAAAACCATCTGCGGCCATAAGTAGGAGAAGGCACTTCCTACTTCCGGAACGCCACGCTACATGTGTTCCAAATACCAGAAGTCTCGACCGAGAACCGGATCTCGCTTGGATCGCAAGATTTTGTGTCCCCCCCCCCCCCCCCCCCCCGAGAAGCGTGGTGAGGAGGAGGCCCCGGCCCGCCTGAACACTGTCAGGAAGGACCTCTCAGTGCGCCCGGGACTGCAGAGTAGCGGCAGCGCGGCGTAAGCCAGACCCCAGCAGCAAGCACCAGACTCCGGCCGGCGGCTCCTAGAGGAGACTTACGCCGGAACAGGTAACCCCACTTCGATATAATTCTCAGGGGCCCTGCAGCCTAACTTTCTTCTTTTCTCCACGAACCGTCTCTGTCTAGGACAGGAAACAGGAACTGGTGGTCTTGGGGCCATGCTCCTCCTTATGAGCTCTCCATGAAAGTTCCTGTTTCCTGTCCTGGATGGAGGCGGTCTCTCAAGGGTGCTGTCATGGGCGTAAGGGAAATCCGGAAAAACGCTAGTGAACTGAAAGCATTTGAAGACGGATCCGTCTTCAAAATGCGTTCAGTGTTACTATGGCAGCCAGGACGCTATTAAAGTCCTGGTTGCCATAGTAGTAGTGGGGAGCGGGGGAGCAGTATATTTCCCGTCCATGCGGCTCCCGGGGCGCTCCAGAATGACGTCAGAGTGCCCCATGCGCATGGATGACGTGCCATGCGATCACGTCATCCCTGCGTGTGGGGCGCCCTGACGTCACTCTGGAGCGCCCCGGGAGCCGCACGGACGGTAAGTATACTGCTCCCCCGCTCCCCACTACACTTTACCATGGCTGCCAGGACTTTAGCATCCCGGCAGCCATGGTAACCATTCAGAAAAAGCTAAACGCCGAAACGACGTTTAGCTTAAGGCCGGATCCGGATTAATGCCTTTCAATGGGCATTAATTCCAGATCCGGCCTTGCGGCAAGTGTTCAGGATTTTGGGCCTGAGCAAAAAGCGCAGCATGCTGCGGTATTTTCTCCGGCCCAAAAACGTTCCGGTCCTGAACTGAAGACATCCTGATGCATCCTGAACGGATTTCTCTCCATTCAGAATGCATGGGGATAATCCTGATCAGGATTCTTCCGGCATAGAGCCCCGACGACGGAACTCTATGCCGGAAGAAAAGAACGCATGTGTGAAAGAGCCCTAAGGGTACTTTCACACTAGCGTTTTTCTTTTCCAGCATAGAGTTCAGTCACAGGGGCTCTATACTGGAAAAGAACTGATCAGACATATCCCCATGCATTCTGAATGGAGAGTAATCCGTTCAGGATGCATCAGGATGTCTTCAGTTTAGTCGTTTTGACTGATCAGGCAAAAGATAAAACCATAGCATGCTACGGTTTTATCTCCGGACAAAAAAAAACACTGAAGACATGCCTGAATTTTTTCCCATAGGAATGTATTAGTGCCGGATCCGGCATTCAAAATACCAGAATTTGAAAAAAAGATACAAGACGGATCCATCTGTCTGCATGACAAGCGGAGAGACTGATCTGTCCTTGCAATGCATTTGTGACAAATGCTTTCAGTCAGCAGCAGATCCGGCGGGGAGTTTCCGACGACGGAACTGCCCACCGGATCACACTGCCGCAAGTGTGAGAGTAGCCTAAACTGATAAGGGGCATAGAGGGTCTTAAATAAAAATATCATAAGAATTGAATTTATTTAGTCTTCAGAAGAGAGAGTCTAAGGGGAAAGGGGGGGGGGGGTCATGAATAACCTATACAAATATATAAGTGGGACATACAAAAAGTACAGTGAAAACTGTAAGAAATGTGAAACTGTGGAATAGACTTCCTCAGGACGTGGTCACAGCAGGAACAGTGGACAGTTTTTTTTTTTTAAAAGGGTTTAGATGAATTCTTAAAAGTAAACAACATTAATGCTTACGAAAATGTGTAGAAATCAGAGTCTCACTTCCTTCTGGGATTCGCATCCCCACCTACCCCATGGTTGAATTTTAGGGGCTTATGTCTTTTTTCAACTGTATTAACTATGTAACTATGTAATTTAAAAGGTACCCCAGTCTCCAGCAGCCATTCCCTAATGATGCAACCTCAATTAGCTGGCGCACTGTCATCCATGGAGATGAAATTGGGCTTCTGTTGTTCATGCAGGGGCACAATGACTGGATTCATGATGTTATTCAAGTAGTATGGGCTTGCAACTGCACCATTCAAAGTGTAGGACAGTTTTATATTGACTAGAGACACCTGCCCACACTGTAACACTACCACCACCAAAGGCTCGTCTGGTAACAACAGTGACTGATGCATAGCACTTTCCTTGACATCGCCAACATCATTGACGGCCATCATTGCTGCACAGCGTAAATCGACTTTCATCACTGAACAGCACCGAGGTACACTGGTCCCTCGTCCGGCATAGATTCTCCCTGGCACATGAAAGATAATGACACCTGTGGTCAGGTACGCTTGCAGACCGCACTGATGTAAACAGTTTTGAATGGACTGACATAACACTTAGGTGCCACTGACCTCCCTTCCAGTCTCTGTCGCAACCTGCTAATGACACTCTAAACTAAGTGGACACTTCCATCAGAGAAAATCCTAGTTGAAGCCTCGCAAAGATTAGGTACTGTTAATAAATTGTTAGGTGTTGTAATTGGTCTCATGATGTCAAAATGCGAATAGCATGATGAGGAGGACTGTTTAAATACCAATACTAGTTGAACCATGAAATTTCTTGAGCGATTCAAGGATCAAACGGCTGTTGTGAATTTTAATGTTAAGATCCATGTTAGAGAACAGCAAGTGGTAAAAGTTGGAAATGTGCATTCAAATGTTTAGAGAAGGTTATATTAAGTTGACCTGTAAAGGTTAGTGTATTTTAGGTTCATCAAATTTCCCCCACAAGCAATTTCCTTTTCTCGAGCCCTGCATGACTGCATCACCATGAGAGACTTTTCTCTAACCAGGTAGGGACAGGAAGAATAAATTTGACTCTCCACTAGCAACTCCTCAGTGTCTTACTGGACTGAGAGCCTAGGAGAGTCTACCACCGCTCACACATACAATCGCCTGCAAATTGTGACCTATATTTTTTTTATATAATATATATCACACCACACACACACACACACACACACAAGATAAAAATTTGAGAACATACAATTTCCTAAATGTGAAGATCACTGCATAAAAGCAGTATTTTAACCACCTCAGCCCCCCTAGCTAAAACACCCTTAATGACCAGGCCACTTTTTACACTTCTGCACTACACTACTGTCACGTTTATTGCTCGGTCATGCAACTTACCACCCAAATGAATTTCCTCCTTTTCTTCTCACTAATAGAGCTTTCATTTGGTGGTATTTCATTGCTGCTGACATTTTTACTTTTTTTTGTTATTAATCGAAATTTAACGATTTTTTTTGCAAAAAAATGAAAAATTTTCACTTTCAGTTGTAAAATTTTGCAAAAAAAACTAAAACGGCATCCATATATAAATTTTTCGCTAAATTTATTGTTCTGTATGTCTTTGATTAAAAAAAAAAATGGTTTGGGTAAAAGTTATAACGTTTACAAACTATGGTACAAAAATATGAATTTCCGCTTTTTGAAGCAGCTCAGACTTTCTGAGAACCTGTCATGTTTCCTGAGGTTCTACAATGCCCAGACAGTACAAACACCCCACAAATGACCCCATTTCGGAAAGTAGACACCCTAAAGTATTCACTGATGGGCATAGTGAGTTCATAGAACTTTTTATTTTTTGTCAGAAGTTAGCGGAAAATGATGATTTATTTTTATTTTTCTTACAAAGTCTCATATTCCACTAACTTGTGACAAAAAATTAAAACTTCCATGAACGCACTATGCCCATCACGAAATACTTTGGGGTGTCTTCTTTCCAAAATGGGGTCACTTGTGGGGTAGTTTTACTGCCCTGGCATTTTAGGGGCCCAAATGCGTGCAAAGTAGTTTGAAATCAAAATCTGTAAAAAAATGACCGGTGAAATCCGAAAGGTGCTCTTTGGAATATGTGCCCCTTTGCCCACCTAGGCTGCAAAAAAGTGTCACACATCTGGTATCGCCGTACTCAGGAGAAGTTGGGGAATGTGTTTGGGGGTGTCATTTTACATATACCCATGCTGGGTGAGAAATATCTTGGCAAAAGACAACTTTTGCAATTTTTTTTTATACAAGTTTGGCATTTGACCAAGATATTTATCTCACCCAGCATGGGTATATGTAAAATGACACCCCAAAACACATTGCCCAACTTCTCCTGAGTACGGCGATACCAGATGTGTGACACTTTTTTGCAGCCTAGATGCGCAAAGCGGCCCAAATTCCTTTTAGGAGGGCATTTGGATCCCAGACTTCTTCTCACACTTTCGGGCCCCTAAAATGCCAGGGCAGTATAAATACCCCACATGTGACCCCATTTTGGAAAGAAGACACCCCAAGGTATTCAATGAGGGGCATGGCGAGTTCATAGAATCATTTTTTTTTTTTTTTTGGCACAAGTTAGTGGAAATTGATTTATTTATTTTTTTCTCAAAGTCTCCCTTTCCGCTAACTTGGGACAAAAATTTCAATCTTTCATGGACTCAATATGCCCCTCACGGAATACCTTGGGGTGTCTTCTTTCCGAAATGGGGTCACATGTGGGGTATTTATACTGCCCTGGCATTTTAGGGGCCCTAAAGCTTGAGAAGAAGTCTGGAATATAAATGTCCAAAAAAATTTATGCATTTGAATTCCGTGAGGGGTATGGCGAGTTCATGTGAGATTTTATTTTTTGACACAAGTTAGTGGAATGAGACTTTATAAGGAAAAAAATAAAATAAAAAAATTTCCGCTAACTTGGGCCAAAAAAAATGTCTGAATGGAGCCTTATGGGGGGTGATCAATGACAGGTGGGTGATCACCCATATCGACTCCCTGATCACCCCCCTGTCATTGATCACTCCCCTGTAAGGCTCCATTCAGACGTCCGTATGATTTTTACGGATCGGATCCGCAAAAAACATACGGACGTCTAAATGGAGCCTTACAGGGGGGTGATCAATGACAGGGGGGTGATCAGGGAGTCTATATGGGTGATCACCCCCCGTAAGACTCCATTCAGACGTCCGTATGTGTTTTGCGGATCCGATCCATGTATCTGTGGATCCGTAAAAATCATACGGACGTCTGAATGGAGCCTTACAGGGGGGTGATCAATGACAGGTGGGTGATCAGGGAGTCTATATGAGGTGATCAGGGGTGAATAAGGGGTTAATAAGTGACGGGGGGGTGTAGTGTAGTGGTGGTTGGTGCTACTTTACACAGCTACCCGTGTCCTCTGGTGGTCGATCCAAACAAAAGGGACCACCAGAGGACCAGGTAGTGGGTATATTAGACGCTGTTATCAAAACAGCGTCTAATATACCTGTTAAGGATTAAAAATAAAAACAAATAAAAAATCGTATCTCCAGCCTGCCAGCGAACGATGGCCGCTGGCAGGCTGGAGATCCACTCGCTTACCTTCCAATCCTGTGAACGCGCGCGCCTGTGTGCGCGCGTTCACAGGAAATCTCGCCTCTTGAGAGGACGCGTATATGCGTCCACCCAGAATAGCAGGGCCGCCGCCAGGACGCAATCCTGCGTATGGCGGTCCTGAGGAGGTTAAGCAAATTTAGTGGATTACATATTCTGAAATACAGTATTAAAAACTTCAATGAGATATTTGAAAATGAACACCAATCAAAATTACAGAACTATTTCAGATACCTCCCAGTTATTGCTGTTAATCTAGCACCTCGTGCCAATTTCCTTCAAGGGGTTGGCCACTTTCTGGCTACTGTTGAGCAATGCATTTGTAAGAGGACTATATGGCAGTTGCTAATATATACTTTGTTGATATTCTGCACCATGTTCTATATTTCTTGTTGGTCAAGTCCTTTGTGCTGTCCACACAATAGTCCTGTCCATAATATGGCCGCTGATGGAGGATCAGGTGACCAAGCAAATTACCTCCATGTGATGTCTCCTGCATTCTGACATACTACACCTGCACTAAAGTCCCGACATGTGCAAGTGCAGATGTCATGTGCAGTATATTTAAATGAAGGAGACATCACATGGAGGTGATTTGCCTGGTCAAATGACCCTCCATCAGCATCCATCTTATGTACAGGCCCTTTGTGTGGACAGCACAAAAGGCTTGGTGAACAAGGGGACATACCTTACAAAATATAAATAAATAAAAAATGCTGCAGAATTTCAACAAAGGATTATAATATATATACACACACACACACACACACACACACACACACACATACATATACACACACACTACAGACCAAAAGTTTGGACGCACCTTCTCATTCAAAGAGTTTTCTTTATTTTCACGACTATGAAAATTGTAGATTCACACTGAAGGCATCAAAACTATGAATTAACACATGTGGAATTAAATAAATAACAAAAAAGTGTGAAACAACTGAAAATGTCATATTCTAGGTTCTTTAACCACTTCAACCCTGCTAGCTGAAACCCCCTTAATGACCAGGCCACTTTTTACACTTCTGCACTACACTACTTTCACCGTTTATCGCTCGGTCATGCGACTTACCACCCAAATGAATTTTACCTCTTTTTCTTATCACTAATAGAGCTTTCATTTGGTGGTATTTCATTGCTGCTGACATTTTTACTTTTTTTGTTATTAATCAAAATGTAACGATTTTTTTGCCAAAAAAATGACATTTTTCACTGTCAGCTGTAAAATTTTGCAAAAAAAAAAACGACATCCATATATAAATTTTTTGCAAAATTTATTGTTCTACATGTCTTTGATAAAAAAAAGAAAAAAAAAAGGTTTGGGCAAAAAAAAAAAAAAAAAAAAGTTTGGGTAAAAGTTATAGCGTTTACAAACTATGGTACAAAAATGTGAATTTCCGCTTTTTGAAGCAGCTCTGACTTTCTGAGCATCTGTCATGTTTCCTGAGGTTCTACAATGCCCAAACAGTAGAAAAACCCCACAAATGACCCCATTTCGGAAAGTAGACACCCTAAGGTATTCGCTGATGGGCATAGTGAGTTCATAGTGAGTTTTTTTCTTACAAAGTCTCATATTCCACTAACTTGCGACAAAAAATAAAAAATTCTAGGAACTCGCCATGCCCCTCACTGAATACCTTGGGGTGTCTTCTTTCCAAAATGGGGTCACTTGTGGCGTAGTTATACTGCCCTGGCAATTTAGGGGCCCAAATGTGTGAGAAGTAGTTTGCAATCAAAATGTGTAAAAAATGGCCTGCGAAATCCGAAAGGTGCACTTTGGAATATGTGCCCCTTTGCCCACCTTGGCTGCAAAAAAGTGTCACACATGTGGTATCGCCGTACTCAGGAGAAGTAGGGCAATGTGTTTTGGCGTGTCATTTTACATATAACCATGCTGGGTGAGAGAAATATCTTGGCAAAAGACAACTTTTCCCATTTTTTTTATACAAAGTTGGCATTTGACCAAGATATTTTTCTCACCCAGCATGGGTATATGTAAAATGACACCCCAAAACACATTCCCCAACTTCTCCTGAGTACGGCGATACCACATGTGTGACACTACCAGAAAAGGTGAACGGACGGACTCTACATGCCTGGTTCCCACCGTGAAGCATGGAGGAGGAGGTGTGATGGTGTGGAGGTGCTTTGCTGGTGACACTGTTGGGGATTTATTCAAAATTGAAGGCATACTGAACCAGCATGGCTACCACAGCATCTTGCAGCGGCATGCTATTCCATCCGGTTTGCGTTTAGTTGGACAAATGACCCCAAACACACCTCCAGGCTGTGTAAGGGCTATTTGACCATGAAGGAGAGTGATGGGGTGCTGAGCCAGGTGACCTGGCCTCCACAGTCACCGGACCTGAACCCAATCGAGACGGTTTGGGGTGAGATAGACCGCAGAGTGAAGGCAAAAGGGCCAACAAGTGCTAAGCATCTCTGGGAACTCCTTCAAGACTGTTGGAAGACCATTTCAGGTGACTACCTCTTGAAGCTCATCAAGAGAATGCCAAGAGTGTGCAAAGCAGTAATCAAAGCAAAAGGTGGCTACTTTGAAGAACCTAGAATATGACATTTTCAGTTGTTTCACACTTCTTTGTTATGTATATAATTCCACATGTGTTAATTCATAGTTTTGATGCCTTCAGTGTGAATCTACAATTTTCATAGTCATGAAAATAAAGAAAACTCTTTGAATGAGAAGGTGCGTCCAAACTTTTGGTCTGTACTGTACATCCCTGAAAAGTGTGCAGAGTCAATTGTCTTTAGTGAGAATCAGGATACCTGGAAGCTATAATAACCGCCTATTAGTCATTTCACTAATAATATTTACCTTCTATGCCTCTGAGAACAGTGTACAGAGGCGGGACAGAGGCGCATCTGCAGTCAGCGGCACCCCGATGCTATTGGTTCCCACGAGATGACTTCCGGCATAGGGGGCATGGTGTTCTCCTTTTCAGAGGCAGTGGAGGGCGGCCGCGCCACGGCCGTCCCAGTGCCGCAGGCTACGTGCTGCACGCTATGTACCAGAATGTGTCAGCACAGTTTGTTTGTGTAGGTGTGTCTGAAAGCGCTCCTGATGAATTAGTGACAGAAATGGTCACCAGAGAAACGCGTCGAGCCACTTGTAGACTGCTGTCCCTGAATACAGACAGTTGCCAGTGACCGGACTACTGATCAAGAAGGGTGGATGGAGGTTCTCATACCACAATAAGTCCATCCTCCCTAGGGTTCTGGTCAAGAGTCTGCCCTATCTGGTGATAATTTATTGAAAAAATATGGGTTAGGCCAGCTACATACGCTGTAGTGGGTGCCACCCAGGTGAATGTATTTGTTTTGTTTATGTATTGAGAACTCCCACCCGTTCTTTTTTTTAAATAATTTAATAAAAGTTACTTTTTAGCGACCACCACTTATACACTCAAACGTTATTAATTAGGTAGTCGCCTACTATTTATTACAATTATCAGTGAACCCACAGCCATATTTCATCTTAAGGACCAGGTCATTTTTTGCAAATTTGACCAGCGTCATTAAGTGGTGACAACTCTCAACCGTTTTGACTTATCCAGGCCATTCCGAGATAGTTTTTTTTGTCACATATTGTACTTCACGACACTGGTAAAATGGAGTCAAATTTTTTTATTTAAATTTATTATAAAAAAAATACAAAAAATGTACCCAAATTTTGGGAAAAAAGTTAAAATTTCCAAGTTTCAATTTCTCTACTTCTATAATACATAGTAATACCTCCAAAAATAGTTATTACTTTACATTCCCTATATGTCTACTTCATGTTTGGATCATTTTGGGAATGACATTTTAGTTTTTCGGTACGTTACAAGGCTTAGAAGTTTAGAAGCAAATCTTGAAATTTTTCTAAAATTTCAAAAACCAAATTTTTAGGGACCTGTTCAGGTCTGAAGTCACTTTGTGTGGCTTACATAATAGAAACTGTAACGGCACCCCGGGCTTAAAAGGGGGTAAAAGCCGTTTAAGAGATATTCCCTTTCCAAATGCAAAGGCAGCTACTAAAGACGCCAATCTCCTGAACTGGAAACCAGTGAAAATATGAAAGGTTTACACTCCTAGAAGTCGAATTGGAACAGCATACAATAAATCCCCCCAAAAACGAGACAAGGTGCCGTGTTAAGGGTCAAGCAGTGGGTTTATTGTTCTTATATACACACATTAGTACCACCCACAGGGTTTGTAAAACAACCAGTAAACAGGTACAATACACTCAGACACTCCCACACAAAAGCCTCCCCTTTGCCTGTGATATACCGTATATACTCGAGTATAAGCCGACCCGAATATAAGCCGCAGCAGCTACTGGTAAATTTCAAAAATAAAAATAGATACCGTACCAATAAAATTTGATTTTTGGGAAAATACCAGTTCATGCGAAAATTTGAATGCGATTTTTTTGGTAATTTTCGCAATCAAGAAAATACCCCCTCCCTACTTCATACTTGGCCAGGGAGGGGGGAGGCTGTGCAGGGGCCGGTACTTACTGCCAGTGTAAATCTCGCGGTCTGCTCCCAGTGTAAATCTCGCGAGATTTACACTGGGAGCTTAAAGCGAACCTTTCACCAGGATTTCACTTCATAAACTATTACCAGTACCTTATAGATTATCCTCATTGTGTTTCAATGCATTCTTGTGCCGCTTTCCTGGGATGGATATTCATGAAAAAAAAAGACTTATAAAGTCCTCTTCTCCAGTTCCCGAAGTCACGCTAGAAGTCAAGTGGGTAGCCCTTCCCTCACTCCGGGCTGTAACTCCCCTGCCCTAACCCCGCCTCTAAGTAGTGTAACTGACACCAGGCTCAGTCGCCGGGACCGCGCTTATACAGGCAGCGCATGCGCCGTCGGACTCTAGCGCGATCCTGTAACTGAATCACGCATGCGCCGTGCCCGATTCCTGCCTGTCTTCTCTTCTATTCCTCACGTGCAATTCAGCTACAGGTGCCGCGCGGACGTGCTGGGAGCTGACCGGAGCAGCTGTAAAAGGTAAGTAACTGCTTCTCCGGCCCCCAACATGTCATGGTCTGTATAATGGCAATGTAAGTTGCCATAATACAATCCTAGACTCGAGTATAAGACGAGGGGGCTTTTTGAGCACAAAAATATGTGCCAAAAAACTTGTCTTATACTCGAGTATATACGGTAATTACATTAACCCAACGTGTAAGGTAATTGTCACAGGCCGGAAAATACAGTTTTACACAATATTCATAACTTTAAAAGTATGCATCACATTCACATATAACTTACATTTACAGAATCGGCATACTCCAAATACAAACATACGTCAAAATCATACAACTTAGTCCAGTGGGTCAAAAGTTAGATCGAAGTCCTTTGTGACCAAAGGAAGCATGGCTGACAGCCTGCCCTTGGTTTGACCATCCTGTGGCTCTTTCTTTCTATCCATTATAGTTGGCACCCACTGGTGCATCTATACTTTTTGATAGAGAATTTTGATGCGGTCGTGTCCTGTGTGATTCAGCCTGACTGGCTACACACACTGATTGACATCTGACCTTACCATCCCTTTTTTGTACCATCTTTCCCCCTTTTCACTGGTCGCACAGGCCCCATCCATAGTCCTGTGACCACCACTGATCTCCCCTGATGATATTCTTTCACAAACTGAACCGTGACATGTAGAGAGCATTTTTTTAGGGATTACTAGGGAATCTGTCCCCACAGGATCAGTGTATACGCGATTTGAAATACAGCCAGACATTTTGTGCAAATATATATTTACTTCAGGCCTACAGTGGTTCAGACAGTGTGAGATACTCCCTTTACATACGGTCATTCTATTCTACCATTAAACACCCATTTAGGGCAAGAGCCTAAATTTGAAAAATATGAGGAGAGCGTCAAATAAGGGGTGTGGCCCAGGTCGTGGTGCTGCTGGTGGAGCTCCTGTTGCAGGGAGAGGACGTGGTCGATCTGTGCCAGCTACACGCACAAGTGAAACCCCTTCCTCAGGTGCGAATAGGCGACAAAACCTGCAGCGGTATTTGGTCGGGCCTAATGCTTCTCTACGAATGGTAAGGCTTGAACAAGTACAGAAGATAGTAGATTGGGTTGCTGACAGTGGATCCAGTTCTTGAAATATAAGAAAACTTAGTACAGCTCACCTTCCTGGTGGAATATGTAATCCCGGCTCCAGAGGCCCTAGGAGAGAGTGTCCCCGTAGCAGGCTGCAAAGTTACTTGCAGTGGATCCAGTTCCTTCACATTGTCTCCCACCCAGTCTCCTGCTGAAAGACCACAGTTGGCACCTGCAGCCGATGTCCTTCAGTCTTTGACCTCACCCCCTTGCAAATCAGCCAAGCAGTCTGAGCACCAAGTCATTCAGCAGTCTCTTCTGCTTTTTGATGACTCTGTTAGAAGGGTTTCCCAGGGCCATCCACCTAGCCCTGACCCAGAAGTGGAAGAGATTGAGTGCACCGTTGCCTAACCACTTATCTTTCAAGAGGAGTACATGGGAGGACCATCGCAGCACGTCTCGGATGAAGGTGAAACACAGGTGCCGACTGCTGGGGCTGTGGAGGACGATGAGGTCCTCGACCCCACATGGAATCAAGGTCATGCGAGTGACCTATGTAGCTCGGAGGAAAAGGCGGTGGTCGCACAGAGCCACCAGCACAGCAGAAGAGGGAGCAGGGTGCAAAAGCGAAGCGGCCGTCCTCTAGACAGTACGCCTCCTACCGCCCACTGCAGCAAGGGACCGAGCACACCAAAAAGCCAGCTAGTTCTTGGCAGTTCTTTAGACAATGTGCTGACAAGACACAAGTGATTTGCACGCTGTGCAATCAGAGCCTGAAGCGAGGCATAAACGTTCTCAACCTGAGCACAACCTGCATGACCAGGCATTTAAGTGCAAAGCACGAGCTGCAGTGGAGTAGACACCTCAAAATCCAAGAAAGGTCTCTGGCTCCTCCTGCTTCATCTTCTGCTGCAGTCACGGCCTCTTCATCCACCTCTGGAGTGACAGTGCCACATGGCACCCCGCAAACAGAGGATCTGCCAGCAACACTAACACCCGAGTCACCAAACATCTCTACAATGTCCCACGGAAGCGTTCAGCTCTCCATATCCCAAACGCTGGAGAGGAAAAGGAAGTACCGCCCTACCCAGCCGCGATCCCTGGCCCTGAATGCCGGCATTTCTAAAATCACTAGCCTTTGAAATGCTGTCATTCCGTCTGGTGGAGACTGATAGTTTTAAAGGCCTTATGGCGGTGGCTGTCCCATAGTACGTCGTGCCCAGCCGCCACTACTTTTCAAGGCAAGCCATCCCTTCCCTGCACAAACGAGTAGGGGACAAAAATCAGGTGTGCACTGCGCAATGCCATCTGTGGCAAGGTGCACCTGACTAAGGATACGTGGACCAGTAAGCACGGTCAGGGCCGTTATATCTCCATAACAGCAGTGGCGGCCGTTATATCTCCAGTGGCGGCTGGGCCTAAGGCGGATAGCAGTTTGGCGCATATCCTTCCCCCACCGAGGATTGCAGGGCGCTTCAGTTTGCCTCCTGTTGCTTCCTCCTCCTACCAGCTCCTCATCCGGTCAGCGTAACACCTTCACCACCAACTTCAGCACAGCCAGGGGTAAACGACAGCAGGCAGTTTTAAAACGCATTTGTTTGGGGGACAAACCCCACACCGTGGACAGGCCTTGAATAACAGACCGATGAGTGATTTGTGCCAGTCAGCCTCAAGCCCGGTCTGGTGGTGTGCGATAATGGGCAAAATCTCGTAGAAGCTCTGGGACTAGTCGGTTTGACGCACATCCCTTGCCTGGTGCATGTGCTGAATTTGGTGGTGCAGAGATTCCTTAATAATTACCCCGACATGTCAGAGCTGCTGCATAAAGTGTGGGCCGTCTGTGCGCGCTTTCGGCATTCTCACTCTGCTACTGCTAGCCCGTCAGCGCTGCAGCGTAACTCAACACCTCATGTGCGACGTGCCTACTAGGCGGAACTTCGCCTTGCACATGCTGGTCAGACTATGCGAGCAGCAGCAGGCTATAGTGGAGTTTCAGCTGCAGCACGCACAGGTGAGTTGCTCGGCGGAACAGCACCACTTCCCCACCAATGACTGGGCGTCCATGCGATACCCATGTTCCTTGTTGTGCTGTTTCGAGTACTCCACGCCTTTTTCAGCGTTACTATCCCACTTCTATGCCTCCTTGAAAAAATGCTCCTGGCGATGATGGAAGAGGATGTGGCATAGGAGGAGTAGGAGGAAGAGGGATCATTTCGTAGGGTTTCCGGCCAGTCATTCACAAGTGGCAACTAGGGTGGGTTCCTGCACCCACAAACCCAAGGTACACAATTTTCCTGCCAGGGCACAGTTCAGGAGGATGACGAGGTAGAGGATGAGGAGTAGGTACCATGTTCACAGCAGGGTGGCACCCAGACCAGCTGATGACCATCACTGGTGCGTGGATTGGGGGGGAGATACAGAGGACACAGACAATACACCTCCCACAGAGGACAGCTTTTCGTTGCCTCTGGGCAGTCTGGCACACATGAGCGATTACATGCTGCAGTGTCTCCGCAACGACCACCGAGTTGCCCACATTCTAACTTGTGCCGATTACTGGGTGGCCACGCTGCTGGATCCCCGTTACAAGGACAACATACTAGGGCTGCAGCTAACGATTATTTGAATAATCGATTAGTTGCCGATTAATTTCTACGATTAATCGATTAATCGGGAAAAACGACAAAATTACAAAACAGAGAGGTTTATATGATCTTACTTGAAAAATTATGTTCAAAGGCCATATTAAAACAAATTGTGGACGACACTATTATGGGGGGATCTGTGGACGACACTATTATGGGGGATCTGTGGACGACACTATTATGGGGGATCTGTGGACGACACTATTATGGGGGATCTGTGGACGACACTATTATGGGGGATCTGTGGACGACACTATTATGGGGGATCTGTGGACGACACTATTATGGGGGATCTGTGGACGACACTATTATGGGGGATCTGTGGACGACACTATTATGGGGGATCTGTGGACGACACTATTATGGGGGATCTGTGGACGACACTATTATGGGGGATCTGTGGACGACACTATTATGGGGGATCTGTGGACGACACTATGATGGGGGATCTGTGGACGACACTATGATGGGGGATCTGTGGACGACACTATTATGGGGGATCTGTGGACGACACTATTATGGGGGATCTGTGGACGACACTATTATGGGGGATCTGTGGACGACACTATTATGGGGGATCTGTGGACGGCGCAGTTATGGAGAGGGGGATCTGTGGACGGCGTAGTTATGGAGAGGGGGATCTGTGGGTGGCGCAGTTATGGAGAGGGGGATATGTGCACTGTTATGGGCATAACAGTGCACAGATCCCTTTCCTCATAACAGTGCACAGATCCCCCTTCCCATAGCAGTGCCATACACAGACCCCCCCTCCTCCCCCCCATAGCAGTGCTATACACAGACCCCCCTCCCCATAGCAGTGCCATAGACAGATCCTCCCCCCTCCCCATAGCAGTGCTATACACAGACCCCCCTTCCCATAGCAGTGCTATACACAGACCCCCCTTCCCATAGCAGTGCCATAGACAGATCCCCCCTCCCCCTTCCCCCTAACAGCCCCGGCCCCGATGCTTGCATCTTTATTTTACCTTTTTACAATGACGCTCCCGCTCCTGTAACAGCCAGGCAGAGCTGACGACGGCGTAACGTCACTCACTCACGTGACACGCCTGCTCCGCCCACTTCATGAATGAAGGAGGCGGAGCAGGCGTGTCACGTGAGTGAGTGACGTTACGCCGCCGTCCGCTCTGCCTGGCTGTTACAGGAGCAGGAGCGGGAGCGTCATTGTAAAAAGGTAAAATAAAGATGCAGCGCCCGCCCGCCCGAATAGCAACGAATCGGCGATTATTCGATAACTGGATTCGTCGACAACGAATCCAGTTATCGAATATAATCGATTACATCAATTAATCGTTGCAGCCCTACAACATACCGTCCTTAATTCCGTCACTGGAGCATGATCGTAAGATGCGCAAGAGCACAAGAGCACGCTGGTAGATGCGCTGCTGGAGGCAGAGGACAAGGAAGAGGTCGCCAACGCAGCTGGGGTACCGCCAGCACCTCAGAAGGCAGGGTTAGCATGGCCGAAATGTGGAAAAGCTTTGTCAGCAGGCCACAACTAGTCTCCTCAGAAGTCCCTCAGTGCGCCTGCGCCGACGAAGTCTTCTCTTTCGGTGATGTCATCGGCGCACTGAGGGAGTTCTGAGGAGACAAGCCTCCTCATCTCAGAGCGCCTGCGCCGAATGAACAGAGGCGTGCGATTTTTAAAATGCTGACAGGGCCGGCCGGAGGAGATCGCGGCTGGCCCTGTCAATCAACACGACGAGGGGGCGGTTTTTTGCGGCGGCTACCAGCAAGTAGACGCCCTACTTGCTTGTAGAGACCTGATTTACATATTATAAAACTTCGTTTTTATAAGAAACGGCTGAATGAAAGTAAGTAACACCATTATATTTTCATATATCGCACTATAAGGAATGTAACTAGCCCCAAAAAAAAAAAAAAAAAAAGATGACTTCAGTGGGGTGACAGAAGCCCTTTAATGCGCACCACATCCTTTCATTCCATGCTTAAGCTTTGAAAAGTTGTCAGACTTTTATGCTTTAATAATTTCTCCCATATTTCAACTCTAATTTAAAATTAGAAAAAATGAATCCTCCTTTGGATGTGGTCTCTCTTTCTCACGCTCCATCTCTGGCCTGGAACCCCGATTCCCCGCCACCCGTGATCACCATGGTAGGCGCATAAAAGAACATTGAAAGTTGATAGGGCAGATATCAAATTGGATTAGGGACATGCGACATGATGGGGCAGTAAGTGTGCACACGAACTTACTGACAGGGGTCAGCCCCATGCAACTTCTGGATCTCCAAATTGGGCACATGGCCTGAGCTTGCCCTTTACCCCTTGGAGGTGCTGGTCTGCCCTGCAGCCAGTGTATTGTCTGAACATGTGTTTAGCATGACTGGAGGGGGTTATCACAGGTTATAGTTCCCAATGTTTTGGGGTGTACCCCAATTTTAAAAATAAAGTTTAAAACAAAAAAACAGTGTAGGCTACCTCCTCCTCCGTCGCTTCCACCTACACCGCCACATCCACCGCCTCCTTAACCTCCTACTCTATATGGACCTGGTCCTCCTAGATCAAGATTATAATTTTTTTATTTTTACATATTTCATGTTAAAGTAATTTCCCTATCCACATTTGTTTGCAGAGCACTTGACAAATTTTGACGCCATTTGCAGCCCTCTAGCCCTTTCCATTATATCACTTCAGCCATTTTAGCGCTCGGGTCCCCATTGACTTCAATAGGGTTTGGGTTCAAGTTCGGGTCCCGAACTCAAACTTTTTTCTGAAGTTCAGCCGAACTTAATTGTCATGCGTTTTGCACTCGCGTGAGAAAAATAGCGCATGTTTGGTACCCAAACCCGAACTTCTTCACAGAAGTTCGGGCTTGGGATTGATGTTCTGAAGATTGTATTATTTTCCCTTATAACATGGTTATAAGGGAAAATGATAGCATTCTGAATACAGAATGCATAGTATAATAGTGCTGGAGGAGTTAAAAAATAAATAAAATAAAAAGTTAAACTCGGAAAACTCGCCCGTGTGAAAGGGGCCTAAGGGTAGAAGGACTTAACCCTGACTCTAGTCCTTTTTGCAGGAAGTCCAGAATCCTCTGTATATTTGGTTTAGTCTGTTCTGGGGCTTCTTCACCTGACCAGGTGCAGAATCTTCTCCAGATTTCTAAATAGATGGAGTTAGTCACCTTCTTTCTGCTGGCCTTCAAGGTAGATATCACACCCTCTGAGAGACCTCTGCGTCTCAGGTCAGATTTAGGATCCAAGCCGAGAGGTTGAAGATTTCCAGATGTGGATGGAGAATCGGCCCCTAGATATGGATATCTTTCCTCCTTGGGAGAATGAATGCTTCCTATGGGGAGAGGTTGGTTAGGATCGAAAACCAGCTCCTCTTGGGCCAGTATGGGGTGACCAGGATTATTCTGGCCTTGTCCTTGATGATTTTCTGGAGAACCCTTGGTATTAATGGGAACAAAGGGAAGGAATATGCAAGATCCCAGTTCCAGTGTAGGGAGAAGGCATCGATCTGGCCTGTCCCTCGGAATTAGGGAGCAAAAGGTTGATACCAGAGAAAGGCCCCATCTCTGGACAATTAGATTGAAGACATCGATGCTTAGATACCATTCAGCCCTGGTCTATAGTGGTCCTGCTGAGGAAGTCCACAGCGCTGTTTAGGCTTCCTTTTAAATGAATCGCAGATCTAGATTTTACATTTTTTTCCCCCCCAAAGGAAGATTCTTCTGGACAGACTTTCTAGTTTTTGAGACCGTGTGTTTGAGATAGGACAGTCGTTACATTGTCTGAATAGATTTTTATGTTGGTTCTTTAGTTTTGGAGCAGCTGCTCATATTGTCTCCCAAACTGCCCTGAGCTCCCTGTAATTTGAGGACTGAGCTGCAATTTTCGGAGACCAGTCTCCCTGGTAGAGGTCGGAATATATTTTTGCGCCCCAGATTTTTTGTTTGAAGCCACCACCAGACTGAAGATTTTATGTCTCCCGGGATCAGGATCTTCTTGTCCAGAGAGGACAGAGGTTTGTCCCATCTTCTTAGAAGCCAGGACTGAAGGGCCCTGTAATGGACCTGGCACCAAGGGACTGCTACCATACAGGCTGTCCTTTGACCTAAAAAGGCTCATTGTTTCTCTGAAAGAGAAGGAGCGACGTCCTAGGAAGGCCCTGATTGATGGCTGAAGGTTCTGAATTCTCTCTGCTGGAAGAAAGGTTGTCTGTTTTAACGACTCCAACAATACCCCTAGGAATTTTACCCTGGTATCCGGAACTAGGGATGACTGAGGTTTATCACCCAACCTAGAGCTGTCAGAAGGGTACAGAAGGTCTTTCAATCCGCTATAGCCTGATCCACCGTGTCTGAAATCAGCAAAAAGTCGTCTAGGTGAGGATCGACCGTCACCCCCTGAGACCTCAGGCAGGCGACCATCTCTACCACCAGTTTCGTGAAAATCCTTGGGGCTGAGGCCAGCCTGAAGGGGTGTGGGAGGGGTCCTTTTAACCTATCTCTGCTCCTGCCCCTACAGAGGTCAGGGGTGAATCTCTCTGGGCTGTCATGGTGGTGAAGTGGAAATGACGTTTTTGTTTATTTTTACTTAAAACTTAATTATTATTTTTTTTTGGGGGGGGGGGGGACTTTATTTTTTAAAGTTTTTTTTTTTCACTTAATTTTTTGTCCCACTTTGGGACTTGAACTTTTGGGGGTCTAATCCTTTACAGTGTGCATTACTCATGCAGCTTCCGGGCCTGTGAGAGGCAGGGGACTGGATCTCACAGGCTCTTCACCGGAAGGCATTGCTCTGCCTTCCATGCCATCGGGTTCCCCCCACAGCCCCATGGGGACCAGATGGCACCGCTGACCACCGCACCAGGTAAAAGCCGAATTGACCAATGATTTGATTTGAGCAGGCACAGTGTTCCCATCACCGCCCGCCGGGAGGTGGTGATCGGAACTATAGATGACGTACCGGTACGTCATGGGTCCTTAATGACTCGGGAACCATGCCGTACCGGTACGTCATGGGTCCCTAAGGGGTTAAGTAACTGGCTCAGTGATAGAAAACAGAGGGTGGTTATTAACAGTACATACTCAGATTGGGTCAACGTCAGCAATGGGGTACTTCAGGAGTCAGCACTGAACCCTATTCTCTTCAATATTTTTATAAACCCCTTAGTGACCACACATACACCTTTTTACGGCGGTCACTAAGGGGTCTTAGGCTGGGCCGCCGCTTTTTCATGGCGGCCCAGTCTAAGCACTGCACAGGTCCATCGTGCAGTGGGGACCCGGCTCTCACATGAGCCGCGCTCCTGCTCCAACAGCCCGGACCGGCAGGACTACAGTTCCCAGATCTAATAACCATGTATAAATAAATCAGGGATCAGTACAGAGATCTCTCCCATCATCTATTTATCCCCAGGACTGTGACGAGTGGACATCTTCTGCGTCTAGAGGAAAGATGGTTTCTACACAGACATAGAAGAGGATTATTTACGGTAAGAGCAACGAGACTATGGAACTCTCTGCCTGAGGAGGTGGTGATTGTGAGTTCACTAAAAGAGTTCAAGAGGGACCTGGATGCATTTCTGGAGTGTAATATTACAGGTTATAGGTATTAGATTTCTGAAAAAGGGTAGTTGAATCAGGGAGTTCTTCTGATAGCCTATATTCCCCTAAAATGAGGAAAACTAGCTTCCAACTCTTGGGGTTTTTATGGACGGATGTCTTTTCTGCCATACAAACTAAAAGGAAATTTCCTTTGAAGAATTTTATTACCCAGGGATGCTCTGCATTCTTCATCAAATGCCGCACTCAAAGCATAAATGTGCACACTGAAAGTACTTAGCCCAAGACCCTTATAGCCCGAGCAGAAAGTTTTTGTTGTAATAGTTTTCCTTTGATTTAAAAAAGGAGTTTCTTGGATTTATAGGTTCCTGCTTTCATTTGATATAACCCTTTCAACCCGGGCCATTTTGTGCAAATCTGACGTGTCATTTTATGCGGTGTGGGAAGGCGCAAGGGTCCGTCATTGACGGAAGGAATGCATCACCGAGGTTCCTGTCCTCGGTGAAGTAAGAGCCGGTATTTTCAGGTGTCAGCGGCAGCTAATGCTGATTCACACTTTGCTAATTTAGCATTGAGCTGAGCCCTGTGCTGGGCTGAAAAGCTGAAACCTGTGTGTTGGGAGACCAGGCCACCTAAAGCCTGCATTTGGACTGCTGGAGGCAGAACCACCGACAAGGTGATATTTTTTTTGTTATGCACGAAATTTCTACTCTGAGTGAACACCAACCCTGCAAAGAGTGTTTTTTGTTTGACCTTTTGTGAATGAACATGGACATTTGAATTACGAACTTGTACTTTGCCTCTGTACTACACCCGCTTATCCCAACTACCAGAGCGAATCCCAACAGCGGTAATAACTTTAAAACGCTTTTACTTATCCAGGACATTCTGAGATGTTTTTTCGTCACATATTGTACTTCATGACAGTGGAAACATTTTCTCAAAATATAAAGAAATACCCAAAAATGTGCAAATTTCTAAATTTAAAATTCTTTACATATTACACACACACACACACACACACACATATACATATAATATATATAAATATATTAGTTATTTTACATTTCCCACATGTCTACTTCATGTTTGATCATTTTGTGAATGCAATTTTATTTTTTGGGGACGTTAGAAGGCTTAGAATCGAAGCAATTGTTCATAAAATTTCCAAAACCCACTTTTTAAAGTTCAGCTCTGAAGTCACTTTGTGAGGCTTACATAACCACCCAAAAATGACCTTATTTTAGAAACTACACCCCTCATGGTATTCAAAACTGATGTTACAAACTTTGTTAACCCTTTATGTGTTCCACAAAAATTAATAGAAAATTTAGATTAAATTTCTGAATTTAACTTTTTGGCAGATTTTCCATTTTTATCCGCTAACAAAGCAAGGGTTAACAGCCAAACAAAACAATATTTATGGCCCCGATTCTGTAGTTTACAGAAACACCCCATATGTAGTCGCAAACTGCTGTACGGGCACATGGCAGGGTGCGGAAGGAAAGGAACGCAAATTTCACTGGGATAATTTAAATTTGCCATGTCACATTTGAAGACCCCCTGATGCACCCCATTTTGGAAACTATGGGATAAGGTGGCAGTTTTGTTGGTACTATTTTAGGGTACATTGATTTTTGGTTGCTCTATATTACACTTTGTGTAAGGCAAGGTAACAAAAAAAAAAAAAAAAAAAAAAAAATAAAAAATTTGGCAGTTTTTATTTTTTGCCATTTACAATGTTCATCTGACAGGTTAGATCATGTGGTACTTTTATAGAGCAGGTTGTTACGGACGAGACAATACCAAATAGGACTACTTTTTTTGGTAGCGGCAGGATGGATCCGACAGGGGGAACAGCCTGTCGGATCCATCCTGCCACTAGTGTGAAAGTACCCTAAAGGGACAAAAAAATGGCTTTGACACTTGTTTTACGGTGTTCAACCGAGGGGTTAGCTTATGTGCTATTTTTATAGAGCAGAATGTTAGACGCGGCGATACCCAATACCGTATGTTTTAAATAATAAAAATAATCATGCGTGTCTCCATAGTCTAAGGTAGGGGCTCATTTTTTGCAGGATGAGAAGACTGTTAGATTGGTACCATACCATTTTGGGGGGCAGACGCCTTTTTGATCGCTTGGTGTATGCTTTTTTTTATGGTGTTCATCTGAGGGGTTAGGTCGTGTGATTTTTATTTTATTTTGGGAAAAGGACTTTTTTTTAACTATTTTTTCCAATTTTTATTGTCGCAATCTTGGACTTCAACTTTTGGTGGGTCGGATACCCTTTACAATGCATTACAATACTTCTGTATTGTGATGCATTGGCTGTAAGTGTATTACAGACTGAAATACACTTAACAGCCTGCTTGCCTGTAAGATCCAGGTGCTGGATCTCTCAGGCTGTCACGGAAGGCAGCCATGATGCCTCAGGAAGGGACTGGGCTGCCATCGGGTCCACGTCACAGCAGTGAGACCCGATGGAAGCTCTCTCCCTCGCTCCACAGTTCGCACGTGCCGCGGTCAACTCTGACCGCGGCACATCAAGGGTTAATGCGCCGACATCTGCGTTTTCACCGATGCTAGCGCATACAGCAGGGGTCCGGTTATCAGTGACTGCTGGACCCCTGCAGCTGATCGGGCAGACGCAGCTCCTGCACCCGCCCTATCAGCACGCCGTAGTTGTACGGCGCTGGGTGGCAAGTCACGTGCCGCTGCGCAGTACTATTACAGCGCTGGGCGGGAAAAGGTTAAAGAAGTTGTGTCACTTCAGCAAGTGGCATTTATTATGTAGAGAAAGTCAATACAAAAACGTAATAATGTATTGTTATTATCCACATTGCTTCCTTTGCTGGCTGGATTAATTTTTCCATCACATTATACACTGCTCATTTCCAAGGTTACGACCACCCTGCAATCCAGCAGTGGTGGCCATGCTATGGCCCATACTATAAGGATGCTCCTGTGGTCTTGGACACCAGAGAGGCTGGCACTTTTTCCTAGTGTGCAAGCACGACCATCGCTGCTGGATTGCAGCAACTGTATACAGCGTCAAGTCATGGTCCCGACGCTGTATGCAGTCAAGACAGGGCAGTGCGGACCCAGGGAGAGCGAGTACCATCAGCACTTCACTCCCTGCACCTTATTCGATACTAGTGAGCACTTCTATAATGGAAGCGCTCACTAGTATTTTAGTATTTGTTTTATGAGAAGCACTGCCCCCCCCCCCCCCCCCCACACACACACACACACACACACACTTAAGACATAGGTCTACTTTTTTTAATCAATGGGATCCTTCAATGATCCCATATCTTCAAAAGGGAAGTGCATTATCACTCTACCAATTTGGCCAGAGAAATGTCTACACTACGACTTTGACCCTATACTGCCTCATCCTGATCACTAAACGAGTCTGCATTTTATCATCTTAGGAAAGAAGAGATTCCTATCCAGTAGCTTCCACTCTTTTACTTAGAGAAGAGAGATTACAATTAACTGGAAAGACTCTTCCTTCTCTGCTTAAGTCCACTAAACATTTCATCTTGTACTGTTCTCTGGAACGTTTCATCCATTTAATACACAGTAGCTCTTACTCCTTAAATCAACTCTATAGAATCATCCATTATGACAAAAAAATAATTCAAACTCCGAATCAGAGGAGTCATCTGAATCTACTTCTGCAATAGACTCAGAATCTGGCTCAGAAGAGAAATATTATGAAGTTATCCGTTTTCTCTCTCTTTTTGGATGTAGATGGGAGTGGTTCAGGTGCTGCTCCAAAGCTGCTCTCACCTGGTTCCACTTGAAATGGATGCACGAACTGTGCTGGAATTGAAGGCGCACTTGATAATATAGAAGGAAAAAACCGTAGGAAGTCCAGCTTCCAAAAAGTGACGTACTTTATTCCAAAAATATATTAAAATCCAACATGGCAACCCGGTCTACGCATCTTGGATCTACTAATACCGATCCTTACTCATGACAGGTTACAAGCCCAAAAACTAGGGCTTATATAACTGAAGTGACTCATCACAGATAATTAGGATCAGCAAACAAGACACAACCCCATTGACATCACATTAAAAAGTTGGAGATACCACATTAATAGAGAGACATACCTGACCATTGCTCAGGATTGAATCACAAGCATGATCTGATTCTGCATTATTGATTCTTCTCATTATATTTTTGTTTTGATGAGTTATATTTTTTAAAAGGTATGTCTCTCTATTAATGTGGCATCTCCAACTTTTTAATGTGATGTCAGTGGGGTTGTGTCTTGTTTGCTAGTAACTTCAGTTATATAAGCCTTAGTTTTTGTTCTTGCAACCTGTCATGAGTAAGGATCCGTATTAGTAGATCCGAAACGTGTAGACCAGGTTGCCATGTTGGATTTTAATATAATTTTTGGAATAAAGTACAAAACTTTTTGGAAGCTGGACTTTTTTTTTCTTCTATATTCTCAAGTGCGCCTTCAATCCCAGCGCAGTTCGTGCGTCCATTTCAAGTGGAACCAGGTGAGCGCAGCTTTGGACTTTTTTTCTTTTGATCCCGATATGTAAGATAACGCTGAGCGTATTTCCTCTCTGATAACATCTTTCAACTCATCTTTTAACAATGGTACCAAATCCTTAGCTAGGATTGAAGTACATTTCTGACATAGCTTATTTCCACAAGCATCAGGCATTTTAGTCAAGCAAATCGTACACTTCCTATGAGCGCAGTTTTATCACTCCAAACCAGGAAGAGAAAAACAACACCAAACATAGCTGGCTAGAATTTAACACTTCCGCCATAGAACCACCCTCATAGGTACATTTACTTACAGTTGCTGGATACTAAGAGGCCTCAATGCCATCACCAAACTCGGACATATTGCAAAGGACCACTAAACTCAAATGCCTTGAATATATGGGGTTTCTGATGTTCAGATCTCAGAGCAGCAGGTGACTTCTGCCTTGATATATGCACTCGGAATTTCGTAGGCGAACTTGAAATTTGCGCCACACCGAGGGCAGCACACTGGCCCCCTCTCTAAGGCACACTCTGACATCACCGCTAGCAGTGCAACTAGCATTCCCCTGCCGGATTTACTTTACGAGTATCCAGCCATGTGGTATGCTTGCAATTCTTCTACAAGAGAACAAATGGTCAAAAGCTACAGCCATACATATGACCTGCTGCAGGTAATTGCTTGAACCACCAGATGCAATGGGGGAAGGGGGTTTCAAACTTTTTATTTAATAACTTTTCGCCTTCTTAGGGGCTAGAGCCCTTGTCCTATTCACCCTAAGAGCTCTATTAGGGTGAATAGGACTTCACACTCTCCCTGCTGCCCTGTGCATAGTGCACACAGCAGCAGGGAGCCGACTATGGCAGCCAGGGCTTGAGTAGTGTCCTGGCTGCCATGGTAACTGATCGGAGCCCTGCGATTACACTGCTGGGGCTCCAATCAGAAGCTACCACCCTAGGGCCACTGCCATAAAATGATTTAATCGTGTGGAAGGGGGGGGGGGTGCCCCCACAATTAATATAATACTTAGAAGAGGGGGAGTATAAGGGAGGGGATGTGGCCACTGCACCACCAATGAATATACACTGCTCAAAAAAAATAAAGGGAACACAAAAATAACACATCCTAGATCTGAATTAATTAAATATTCTTCTGAAATACTTTGTTCTTTACATAGTTGAATGTGCCGACAACAAAATCACACAAAAATAAAAAAAATGGAAATTACATTTTTCAACCCATGGAGGTCTGGATTTGGAGTCACACTCAAAATTAAAGTGGAAAAACACACTACAGGCTGATCCAACTTTGATGTAATGTCCTTAAAACAAGTCAAAATGAGGCTCAGTAGTGTGTGTGGCCTCCACGTGCCTGTATGACCTCCCTACTACGCCTGTATATGCTCCTGATGAGGTGGCGGACGGTCTCCTGAGGGATCTCCTCCCAGACCTGGACTAAAGCATCTGCCAACTCCTGGACAGTCTGTGGTGCAACGTGATGTTGGTGGATAGAGCGAGACATGCTGTCCCAGATTTGCTCAATTGGATTCAGGTCTGGGGAACGGGCGGGCCAGTCCATAGCATCAATGCCTTCGTCTTGCAGGAACTGCTGACACACTCCAGCCACATGAGGTCTAGCATTGTCTTGCATTAGGAGGAACCCAGGGCCAACCGCACCAGCATATGGTCTCACAAGGGGTCTGAGGATCTAATCTCGGTACCTAATGGCAGTCATGCTACCTCTGGCGAGCACATGGAGGGTTGTGCGGCCCTCCAAAAAAATGCCACCCCACACCATTACTGACCCAATGCCATAACCGGTAACGCTGGAGGATGTTGCAGGCAGCAGAACGTTCTCCATGGCGTCTCCAGAATCTGTCACGTCTGTGATGTGCTCAGTGTGAACCTGTTTTCATCTGTGAAGAGCACAGGGCGCCAGTGGTGAATTTGCCAATCTTGGTGTTCTCTGGCAAATGCCAAACGTCCTGCACGGTGTTGGGCTGAAAGCCCAACCCCCACCTGTGGACGTCGGGCCCTCATATCACCGTCATGGAGTCTGTTTCTGACCGTTTGAGCAGACACATGCACATTTGTGGCCTGCTGGAGGTCATTTTGCAGGGCTCTGGCAGTGCTCCTCCTGTTCCTTCTTGCACAAAGGCGGAGGTAGCGGTCCTGATGCTGGGTTGTTGTCCTCCTACGGCCTCCTCCACGTCTGATGTACTGGCCTGTCTCCTGGTAGCGCCTCCATGTTCTGGACACTACACTTACAGACACAGCAAACCTTCTTGCCACAGCTCGCATTGATGTGCCATCCTGGATAAGCTGCACTACCTGAGCCACTTGTGTGGGTTCTAGACTCCATCTCATGCTACCACTAGAGTGAAAGCACCGCCAGCATTCAAAAGTGACCAACACATCAGCCAGGAAGCATAGGAACTGAGAAGTGGTCTGTGGTCACCACCTGCAGAACCACTCCTTTATGGGGGGGTGTCTTGCTAATTGCCTATAATTTCCACCTGTTGTCTATACCATTTGCACAACAGCATGTGAAATTGATTGTCACTCAGTGTTGCTTCCTAAGTGGACAGTTTATTTCACAGAAGTGCGATTGACATGGAGTTACACTGTGTTGTTTAAGTGTTCCCTTTATTTTTTTGAGCAGTGTAGTTAATATGCCCAAATACAAACGTAGCCTGCATGTGCCGGCCATATCCCATAACTGGCCGCAATTACTGCACGCCGTGATCCGCCGCAATTAACCCCTAAGGACCCCTAATTGAGAGGGCACTGCAGTTCCCTGGGCAAGATAGCTTCATCTGGGACTGCACACGGCTGCCGAGCAGGACATCAGTATAACTACTGTACTTAGAGGGATGACTGGAGGAGGGTATATAACAGGTGGCTTGCTTCTTCAAGTGCGGCTCTAGCTATGGAGCTGGGAAGCAGTCAGGCGGCTCACTCTCCACCCCATGCTCAGATCCCTTTTCCTGATCAGGCACTAATGCTACTTTGCAGCTCCAGCTTACTCTCCTCTATGTCCTGATGCACATCGTTTGAGAATGTAGTATGTAGAGACATGGACTATGACCTGACGTTGTGCTCATCAGGTCACACTGGAGAGTGTGTCAGACCTGCAGGGTAATAGGTACCCGAGCAGGAGCCCAATGTCTGATCAGGAGAGGGAAGAGATTTTTTTTTAAATTATAGAAATGAGCATGGGGCTCTGATCTAAGCATGGAAGGATCTGATATGAGCAATGGGGGGGGGGGGGGGGGGTCAGATATGAGCATAGGAGGGGTCTTGTTTGAGCATGGGCTGGTCAGATCTGAGAAGGGGAGTCAGATCTGAGCACCGAGGGTCTGATTTGTGTTGTCTGATCCGAGCCTTGGGGGTCTTATTTGGAGGTCAGATGAGGATTGGGGATCTGATTTAGGAGTCTGATCTAAGGTCTGATGAAAAAAAATATTTTTCTTTTTTTTCTCTGCTAATGAAAAATAAGAAAATATTTTTAGCAGACCTCAGATCAGATAAAATATTTGTTTCTTATTTTTCTTTGTTAAAACCTATGTGCATCTTGTAGAGGGAAAATTAAAGGTGACTCATGTGTAAATTTATAGCTCATGTCTCCTGTTAGTCATAAGTTGGGTATGTGATTAATATAGATACCCTTCTCCATTCCTCCCACCATATACATTACATACCCCTCTCTAGTCCTCCTCCTATATAAGTTTATATATACATTGGCAGTGCAGGAGAATATTTGTTTATTTTTATTTTTTATTTTATTTTTTCAGTTTAAGATTTTATTTTTGGGTGAAAATCGCCCAGCCCTATTGGCTACTAAACCAAATTGGATCCTGGAGTGGTGGAAGAAGCTCCTGTAAGAGGTCTAGTTCTGTCCAATGAGAACACAAGGCTGGTTTAAGTGCCAACAATGACGAGAAAATGAATGACTTTCCTTATTGCCAATTATGTACGTTTTTACAGGAATCAACATTCTGCTCCCATGAGCAAGACTGATGGAAAATGCAGAAGAAACTGGACCATTAGCGACAACAAGAATAGTCTTACTATCGGGAAAGCATCATAGGGAAAAAATGAAAACATACAAAAAGGAAAAAAAAAAAAAAATCAGTTTCATTCATTTATTATAAAGGCAACTGTTATTGAAGAAAAATTAATTACTAACCCTCTTCATATTGCATGATCAAAACCAAGTCTCTGAATATACTTAACTTACCAATTGCTCCAGTTCCGAATGTATCATCATTAAATTGGTCAATCTCCTCATCCTCCTCGAGATCAGGGAAGCCATCACCATCTTCGAGAGACTACAATACAAGAAAAAATAAATAAAAATTATATGACCTAGATACTTAAAAGGAGTTCTCCGAGTTATGAAAAAAAAAAATATAGCACTGAAAATCTGATATATAACACACACATATATACAGGTGCTTCTCAAAAAATTAGCATATTGTGATAAAGTTCATTATTTTCTGTAATGTACTGATAAACATTAGACTTTCATATATTTTAGATTCATTACACACCAACTGAAGTAGTTTAAGCCTTTTATTGTTTTAATATTGATGATTTTGGCATACAGCTCATGAAAACCCAAAATTCCTATCTAAAAAAATTAGCATATCATGAAAAGGTTCTCTAAACAAGCTATTAACCTAATCATCTGAATCAACTAATTAACTCTAAACACCTGCTAAAGATTCCTGAGGCTTTTAAAAAAAAAAAAAAAAAAAAAAAAAAAAAAAAAAAAAAAAAAAACACAGCCTGGTTCATTACTTAAAACCGCAATCATGGGTAAGACTGCCGACCTGACTGCTGTCCAGAAGTCCATCATTGACACCCTCAAGCAAGAGGGTAAGACACAGAAAGAAATTTCTGAACGAATAGGCTGTTCCCAGAGTGCTATATCAATGCACCTCAGTGGGAAGTCTGTGGGAAGGAAAAAAAGTGTGGCAGAAAACGCTGCACAACGAGAAGAGGTGACCGGACCCTGAGGAAGATTGTGGAGAAGGACCGATTCCAGACCTTACGGGACCTGCGGAAGCAGTGGACTGAGTCTGGAGTAGAAACATCCAGAGCCACCGTGTACAGGCGTGTGCAGGAAATGGGCTACAGGTGCCGCATTCCCCAGGTCAAGCCACCTTTGAGCCAGAAACAGCGGCAGAAGCGCCTGACCTGGGCTACAGAGAAGCAGCACTGGACTGTTGCATGTCATTTGGAAATCAAGGTGACAGAGTCTGGAGAAAGACTTGGGGAGAGGGAAATGCCAAAATGCCTGAAGTCCAGTGTCAAGTACCCACAGTCAGTGATGGTCTGGGGTGCCATGTCAGCTGCTGGTGTTGGTCCACTGTGTTTTATCAAGGGCAGGGTCAATGCAGCTAGCTATCAGGAGATTTTGGAGCACTTCATGCTTCCATCTGCTGAAAAGCTTTATGGAGATGAAGATTTCATTTTTCAGCACGACCTGGCACCTGCTCACAGTGCCAAAACCACTGGTAAATGGTTTACTGACCATGGTATTACTGGGCTCAATTGGCCTGCCAACTCTCCTGACCTGAACCCCATAGAGAATCTGTGTGATATTGGGAAGAGAAAGTTGAGAGACGCAAGACCCAACACTCTGGATGAGCTTAAGGCCGCTATCGAAGCATCCTGGGCCTCCATAACACCTCAGCAGTGCCACAGGCTGATTGCCTCCATGCCACGCCGCATTGAAGCAGTCATTTCTGCAAAAGGATTCCCGACCAAGTATTGAGTGCATAACTGAACATAATTATTTGAAGGTTGACTTTTTTTGTATTAAAAACACTTTTCTTTTATTGGTCGGATCAAATATGCAAATTTTTTGAGATAGGAAATTTGGGTTTTCATGAGCTGTATGCCAAAATCAGCAATATTAAAATAAAAGGCTTGAACTACTTCAGTTGTGTGTAATGAATCTAAAATATATGAAAGTCTAATGTTTATCAGTACATTACAGAAAATAATGAACTTTATCGCAATATGCTAATTTTTTTTAGAAGGACCTGTATATATAAAAATCTGGCAGCACTCACTTTAGAGGTTATCAGGTGGAAGCATCTCGCATTTGACCATAGGCTTGTATATTCAAGGGAAAAAAAATCAACGCAGCACTCTTCTTGTAAATAAACGGTGTCTTTCTTCACACATGTGACACAAAAATAGGCAACGTTTTAATCCCCTCCTGGGATCCTTCTCAAGCCAAGTGCACATACCAACAACATGCTAGCATCTAATTACATATCCAACTTTTCAATACATGTGTACAACATCAATTAATCAAGTGATTACAATTAGTGACAGCTGATACAAAATCAAAGTAAAAAAATTCGCTCCATTCCAATCTTTCAACGGATCTTCTTGTATACAAGAACAATCTCATATTATAAAAAAGTGCAAGTGCATTTTAAAATCACAATAAAACCACTTGGCTATATTAAATTCATCAGGATAGAGAGACGCGTGCTGCACTTGAATGCATTTCATCCAGCTTGCTGTTTTTTTTAAAAAACGTATAGTGTGAACACCACCCATCTGCAGGGTGCAAAAAAAAAAAAGTTTGGTTTTTATTTCTATAGATGATCATGTCAGTGCTATCTCGAGTTGCGGACTGGTCTGCACAGGGATCTAGTGCCAAGTGGTCATGTGACGCCTAATTGGCGCCTAAGAATATCCAGGGGTAGTATACGTGTTGTGGATTGAATGTACAGACCAGTTATGAATTTTTGCGAGTATAATGATATTTGTTTTGTATTGCAGATATGTGGATCCATGGGATTGAGAAGAGAGGCGTCCTGCAGGATGATTGAATATGTCCCCCAAAAATTTTTTGTGCTACATTTGATTGAAACGGGAATTATACTTAAAGGGACACCGACAGGCCCAAAAAGCATATTTAGGGGTATATATGACAGTATAGGTCTTATAAAGGGTATTAGAATCATCTAAGTATCCACCCTGTCCGCCTCATAAATACAGTAATCTGAAGTTTTATAACCTGCTTTCCTGGTGTTCAATCTGCCCAAGGGGCGGTGCTTCATATCAACTTGCGCCCAGCCAGCCTCGCCACAACTGCCGTTTGAAGCGCCGCCCAGCGTGGTGTAGTGTAGTGTAATATAACGACATAATTGAGAAAAATATGAGACTAGAAGACGATTCCAATTATTTTTTTTTTCCCTGTGGGAAGATTGGACATTCTTAGGTGCCAAATAGGCGTCACATGACCACTTGGCACTAGATCCCTGTGCAGACCAGTCCGCAACTCAAGAGATAGCATGACATGATCATCTATAGAAATAAAAACTAAACTTTTTTTTTTTTTTTTTTTTGCACCCTGCAGATGGGTGGTGTTCACACTATGCGTTTTTTCAAAAAACAGCAAGCTGGATGAAATGCATTCAAGTGCAGCACGCGTCTCTCTATCCTGATGAATTGACGCATTTAATATAGCCAAGTGGTTTTATTGTGATTTTAAAATGCACTTGCACTTTTTTATAATATGAGATTGTTCTTGTATACAAGAAGATCCGTTGGAAGATTGGAATGGAGCGATTTATTTTACTTAGATTTTTTATCAGCTGTCACTAATTGTAATCACTTGATTAATTGATGTTGTACAACATGTATTGAAAAGTTGGATATTTATTTAGATGCCAGCATGTTGTTGGTATGTGCACTTGGCTTGAGAAGGATCCCGGAAGGGGATTGATAGATCTAGAAGAGATAGATATAGAAGATATACAGTACAGACCAAAAGTTTGGACACACCTTCTCATTCAAAGAGTTTTCTTTATTTTCATGACTATGAAAATTGTTGATCAACACTGAAGGCATCAAAACTATGAATTAACACATGTGGAATTATATACATAACAAAAAAATGTGAAACAACTGAAAATATGTCATATTCTAGGTTCTTCAAAGTAGCCACCTTTTGCTTTGATTACTGTTTGCACACTCTTGGCATTCTCTTGATGAGCTTCAAGAGGTAGTCACCTGAAATGGTCTTCCAACAGTCCAGTGGCGTCGCCAGGGGGGGGGGGGGGCCAGAGGGGGCCACGGCCCCCCCTACATCAAGCTGTGCCCCCCCCTCCCCCCAACTAAAATGTCCCCTATTCATTTTGATACTAGTGTTGGTCTGTGCTGCCTGCTGCGCACTGTGTAGGCCCTCCTACCGGACATCTGAGTTCACACATCTCAGTCTGATGATCTGACTGAGCCTTGGTGCCCGGGTGCCGTACTGCCGTTGCGGTCTCTCTCACTCTCTTCTAGTCTCACTCTCCACCCACTGCCGCCGCGCCACGTCATAAGCCCCGCCCCCGGCCCCATACCAGTTGAGTCAGACTCAGTGGCAGTGCTGTGCATCACCTAGTCGAGACTAGCTCAGCTGATCTGAATTCATTCAACTACTGGCAGCAGTGCGGGAGGCGCTCCTCCTCCTAGGCACGTGACGTCACCGTGAGCAGCCCGCCCACTGCCTGTACTAGAGACTGACTGAGACAGACGAGACAGTGTGTGGCGTGGCCTGGTGTGGCCCTACCGATACCGAACAGACAGACTGGACTGAGACTGACCTAGTGGTGACTGTGTGTAGCAAGCAGGACACTCAGGTTAACTTAATAATATAAGGTACTACAACTTACAAGTAGTGAGTGAGTGGACTGACTAAGTCTCTTTCTATTGCAAGGGTACTTTCACACTTGTGGCAGTGTGATCCGGCGGGCAGTTCCGTCGTCGGGACTGGCCGCCGGATCCGCCGACTGAAAGCATTTGTGAGACGGATCCGGATGCGGATCAGTCTCACAAATGCATTGCAAGGACGGATCAGTCTCTCCGCTTGTCACGCAGACAGACGGATCCGTCTTGTACATTTTTACCGGTCTTCGCAGGGCGGAAGGACGGATCCGGTATTTTGAATGCCGGATCCGGCACGAATACATTCCCATGGGAAAAAAATGCCGGATCCGGCATTCAGACAAGTCTTCAGTTTCTTTCGCCAGAGAGAAAACCGTAGCATGCTGCGGTTTTCTCTTTTGCCTGATCAGTCAAAACGACTGAACTGAAGACATCCTGATGCATCCTGAACGGATTACTCTCCATTCAGAATGCATGGGGATAATCCTGATCAGTTCTTTTCCGGTAACCCCTGTGACGGAACTCTATGCCGGAAAAGAAAAACGCAAGTGTGAAAGTACCCTAACTAGAGAGATTAGATCTGACTGTGACTAAGACTGAGAGGAGAGCTGGCTGGCAGCTGCCCCTGAATCTTCCTGATTTAAACGTTAAAGGGGTTCTGCACTTTCATTTAACTGATGATCTATACTCTGGATAGATCATCAGCTTCTGATTGGCGGGGGTCCGACACCCAGGACCCCCGCCGATCAGCTGCTTAAGAAGGCAGCGGCTCTCCAGTAGCGCCGCGGCCTTCTCACTGTTTACCGCCGGCCCAGTGATGTCACGAGTTACGACTAGTATCAACTAGCGTGGGCGCGGCTAAGCTCCATTTAAGTGAACAGAGCTTAGCTGCGCTCAGGCTAGTTGATACTAGTCGTGATGTCAGTCAGTGGGCCTGCGGTAAACAGTGAGAAGGCCGCGGTGCTGCTGGAGCACCGGTGCCTTCTCAAACAGCTGATCGGCAGGGGTCCTGGGTGTCAGACCCCGCCAATCAGATGCTGATGATCTATCCAGAGGATAGATCATCAGTTAAATGAAAGTGCAGAACCCCTTTAACCACCTCCGGACCGCCTAACGCACATGTGCGTTCCGGAGGTGGCAGGCTGGCGCACAGTCACGCATATACGCGTCATCTCGCGAGACGCGAGATGCGAGATGACGCGAGTATGCGCCCGCGCGTGCGCAGTTCGCGCCGGTATTTCGTCAGCAACCTGCCAGCCAATGATCGTGGCTGGCAGGTTGCTGATTTTTAAAAAATCCAATCAAAGTGCCAGATAGCAGATCATATTTGTAAATATGATCTGTTATATGGCTGCCTGCTCCTCTGCTGGTTCTTTTCGTCGGTTGGATCCAGCAGAGGAGCAGGCTTCACAGTGAGTACACCAAACACTACACTATAGCCCCTGATCACCCCCCTGAACCCCTATTAACCCTTTGATCACCTCTTTGATCACCCCTGTCAATCACAAGTGAAAAGAAAAAAGTGATCAGTGCAAACTGTCACTTTTTTTTTTCACTGTTATTGACCGTTAGGTTTTAGGTATAGTTTAGGTCCCTTGGTTAGGTAGTTAGCGATCAATTAGCGCCCAGCCCACCGCACCGCAGTCCGTTATTCGCTGATTAGCGTATCGCTAATCAGCATTTGTACTTTTATAGTATCTGGAAGTGATCAAAACTGATCACGGTCAGATCTATAATTGTACTAGTGTCACTTTAGTTCGCCCTCCACCCAAAACGCAGTGTTTGCCCGATCAGGCCTGATCGGTCGCCCACACGTGCGTTCGCCCACACCCGCCCCACCGCAGTGACAAAAAAAAAATTTTTTTTTGATCACTGCACATTCACTTTACACGCACTGCGGAAATAAAAAAATCAGTTTTGATATTTTTTATCAACCGCAGCGGCCTCCGGTACTTCGCTAGCCTCCCCTTTGTAAGACAGGCTTGCTTTTTTTTTTCTTGGGTAGTCTCAGGGAATACCCCTAAATTTAGTTGCCCACATGTCAAACAGGGGGTATTCCTCTGAAGAGGCCTACAGGCTTCTGACCCAGTCGGATGAGGAGTGGGAACCCTCATCTGATGAATCCAGCGGGTCAGAATACGAACCTGTAGAAAGCAGTGGCTCTCTGACCCAAAGTTCGGACGAGGAGGCTGAGGTCCCTGATAGCACCAGGCGTACCCGGCCCCGTGTCGCTAGACCGCAGGTTGCGCAGGATCCGCTTCAAGAGCAGCAGAGTGGGGCTGGTGCTGTCGGATTACGTGGTGAGGCATACACCAGCAGCCCAGCCCTCCCTGGACCTAGTACCAGCACTGCCGTACAACCTGGTGAAGTAGCGAGCACCAGAAGGGCAGTTGAAGCTGGTACGGTGGCACGTGCAGTAGTGACCCCGTCGCAGCCACCGCAAAGACGTGCCCGTAGAGCCCCTAGAATCCCAGAGGTGCTGGCAAACCCTGATTGGCAGTCCCCAACTTCAGCCGCACCTGTAGTTTTCCCTTTCACTGCCCAGTCTGGAGTTCGGGTTGAGACGGCTCAGATCGGTTCGGCCCTGGGATTTTTTGAGCTGTTCTTGACTGCGGAGCTCTTAGACATAGTTGTGGCCGAAACAAACAGGTATGCCACACAATTTATCACCGCTAACCCGGGAAGCTTTTATGCCCAGCCTTTCCGGTGGAAACCAGTCCAAGTTTCCGAACTTAAAACTTTTCTGGGCCTCCTCCTCAACATGGGCCTGACAAAAAAGCATGAATTGCGGTCATATTGGTCCACGAACCCGATTCATCACATGCCCATGTTCTCTGCTGCCATGTCCAGGGCACGTTTTGAGGCCATCCTGCGGTTCCTGCACTTTAGTGACAACACCGCCTCCCGTCCCAGGGGCCACCCTGCTTTTGACCGGCTCCACAAAATTCGGCCCCTCAGACCATTTCAACCAGAAATTTGCAGATATTTATACCCCAGAGCAAAACATCTGCATAGACGAGTCCCTGATACATTTTACCGGGCGCCTTGGCTTCAAACAATACATCCCAAGCAAGCGCGCCCGGTATGGGGTCAAATTGTATAAGCTCTGTGAAAGGGCCACAGGCTATACCCACAAATTTCGGGTCTATGAGGGAAAAGATCAGACCCTGGAGCCGGTCGGTTGCCCTGACTACCTGGGGAGCAGTGGGAAGACAGTTTGGGACTTGGTGTCACCCTTATTCGGCAAGGGGTACCATCTTTATGTGGACAATTTTTACACAAGTGTGGCCCTCTTTAGGCATTTGTTTCTAGAACGGATTGGCGCCTGTGGTACCGCGCGAACTAGTCGCGCGGGCTTCCCCCAACGGCTCGTTACCACCCGTCTTGCAAGGGGGCAGAGGGCCGCACTGTGTAACGAAGAACTGCTCGCGGTGAAATGGAGAGACAAGCGTGACGTTTACATGCTCTCCTCCATTCACGCAGACACGACAATACAAATTGAGCGAGCAACCCGTGTCATTGAAAAGCCCCTCTCAGTCCACGACTATAACCTCCACATGGGAGGGGTCGACTTCAATGACCAGATGTTGTCTCCGTATTTAGTTTCCCGACGCACCAGACGCTGGTATAAGAAGGTGTCTGTATATTTAATTCAATTGGCTCTGTACAATAGTTTTGTTCTCTACAGTAAGGCTGGGAGAACTGGATCCTTCCTCAAATTTCAGGAAGAGATCATCGAGAACCTCCTGTATCCAGGAGGTTCCGTGGCCCCAACCACCAGTGTAGTTAGCCGTCTACACGAGCGACATTTCCCCAATGTCGTTCCTGGTACCTCAACCCAACCGTCACCCCGAAAAAGATGTCGTGTCTGTAGCAGGAGTGGAATAAGGCGTGACACCCGCTATTTCTGTCCTGACTGTCCGGACCACCCTGCCCTATGCTTTGGAGAGTGTTTCCGGAAGTACCACTCACAGGTACACTATTAGCATAGGGATCATCTCACCAGGACAGGCACACAGGGCTATTAGGGCCCATTCACTCACTGCTGCTGCAAACGTCTCCTTTCACATGGGACAAAGTGCATAACGCACTTCGCCACATCTTTGGGCGATTTGCGCTTTGCACATTGACCCATGGGGAAGGAGAGGTTTGTTCTATAAAAGGTAAAAAAAAAAAAAAAAAAAAAAAAAAAAAAAAAAAAACAGGTAAGCAAACAGGTTAATGTTTAGTTCCAAAAGTTAAAGTTACATGTTCTGTTCCAAAGTTAATAAAATTATTGCGTTGTGGCCTGTTTTTTTCTTTTCTTTTTTTACCTTCCAGGTGGACCAACCGATCTACTAGCTGCAGCACCGATGTGCATTCTGACAGAAGCATTGCGCTGCTGTCAGATTACACGCAAGTCGGTGTATGCGGCGCTGCAAGACGGGATTTTCTCCTCTGCAGTGACAGATACGTTTGCCAAGGCATACGAGCTGAGGAGGAGGCGGCGTTCCTATGCTTTGACAAGCACTTTGTGTATATATATATATATATATATATATATATATATATATATATATATATATATATATATATATATATATATATATATATATATATATATATATATATATATATATATATATATATATATATATATAAAAATCCCGGCAATGATTTATTCATCCACATCGATTGATGCGAATGGAGAAATCTGGTTTGCCAGGGCATACGAGCTAAGTGGGTATGGATGTAGGGCGGAGCTCCTATGTCCTGGCAGACGCCTTTCCCCTCCATTTTTTTTTTTTTGGCAGAGATTTTTTTCATCCACATTGATCGATGCGAATGAAGAAATCTGTGCCGTTCATTTTTTTCTTTCAGCCCAGAGGCTAAACGGAAAAAAAATCTCATTACCTGTATGCTCAATATAAGGAGAATAGCAGAAACTCCTAATGCTGGCCATACATGTAATGATTGCGGAGACCCTCAAATGCCAGGGCAGTACAAACACCCCACAACTGACCCCATTTTGGAAAGAAGACACCCCAAGGTATTTGCTGAGGGGCATATTGAGTCCATGAAAGATTGAAATTTTTGTCCTAAGTTAGCGGAAAGTGAGACTTTGTGAGAAAAAAACAAAAAAAAAAATCAATTTCCGCTAACTTATGCGAAAAAAAAAAAAAATTTCTTTGAACTTGCCAGGCCCCTCATTGGATACCTTGGGGTGTCTTCTTTCCAAAGTGGGGTCACATGTGGGGTATTTATACTGCCCTGGCTTTTTAGGGGCCCTAAAGCGTGAGAAGAAGTCTGGGATCCAAATGTCTAAAAATGCCCTCCTAAAAGGAATTTGGGCCCCTTTGCGCATCTAGGCTGCAAAAAAAGTGTGACACATCTGGTATCGCCGTACTCAGAAGAAGTTGGGGAATGTGTTTTGGGGTGTCATTTTACATATACCCATGCTGGGTGAGATAAATATCTTGGTCAAATGCCAACTTTGTATAAAAAAAATGGGAAAAGTTGTCTTTTGCCAACATATTTCTCTCACCCAGCATGGGTATATGTAAAATGGCACCCCAAAACACATTCCCCAACTTCTCCTGAGTACGGCGATACCAGATGTGTGACACTTTTTTGATGCCAAGGTGGGCAAAGGGGCACATATTCCAAAGTGCACCTTTCGGATTTCACCGGTCATTTTTTACACATTTTGATTGCAAGGTACTTCTCACACATTTGGGCCCCTAAATTGCCAGGGCAGTATAACTACGCCACAAGTGACCCCATTTTGGAAAGAAGACACCCCAAGGTATTCCGTGAGGGGCATGGCGAGTTCCTAGAATTTTTTATTTTTTGTCGCAAGTTAGTGGAATATGAGACTTTGTAAGGAAAAAAGAGAAAAAAAAAAAAAAATCATTTTCTGCTAACTTGTGACAAAAAATAAAAAATTCTAGGAACTCGCAGTGCCCCTCACAGAATACCTTAGGGTGTCTTCTTTCCAAAATGGGGTCACTTGTGGCGTAGTTATACTGCCCTGGCAATTTAGGGGCCCAAATGTGTGAGAAGTACCTTGCAATCAAAATGTGTAAAAAATGCCCTGCAAAATCCGAAAGGTGCACTTTGGAATATGTGCCCCTTTGCCCACCTTGGCAGCAAAAAAGTGTGACACATCTGGTATCGCCGTACTCAGGAGAAGTTGGGGAATGTGTTTTGGGGTGTCATTTTGCATATACCCATGCTGGGTGAGAAAAATATCTGCCATGTGACAAAGGGAAGGGGACTTGACACAGCTGGTAGATGCTGTAATTGGAGTAATTCCAGCATGCCCGGGCAGCTAGGACATGTTGAAATCTGAGTGATTGGGGTTTTTCTTCCCTATTGCGGTTTTAGGTATTGGGTAAAGTATCGCAGCATTTCTAAGCATACTTGTGTAAATGTATAGTTGTTATAGCTGCCCCCCCTACTTTTGTCCTGGCCCCCAGTGTGCCCCCCCCCCCCAAAACTTGAAAGCTAGAGACGCCACTGCAACAGTCTTGAAGGAGTTCCCAGAGATGCTTAGCACTTGTTGGCCCTTTTGCCTTCACTCTGCAGTCCAGCTCACCCCAAACCATCTTGAATGGGTTCAGGTCCAGTGACTGTGGAGGCCAGGTCATCTGGCGCAGCACCCCATCACTCTCCTTCATGGTCAAATAGCCCTTACACAGCCTGGAGGTGTGTTTGGGGTCATTGTCCTGTTGAAAAATAAATGATGGTCCAACTAAACGCAAACCGGATGGAATAGCATGCCGCTGCAAGATGCTGTGGTAGCCATGCTGGTTCAGTATGCCTTCAATTTTGAATAAATCCCTAACAGAGTCACCAGCAAAGCACCCCCACACCATCACACCTCCTCCTCCATGCTTCACGGTGGGAACCGGGCATGTAGTCCATCCGTTCACCTTTTCTGCGTCGCACAAAGACCCAGTGGTTGGAACTCAAATTTGGACTCATCAGACCAAAGCACAGATTTCTACTGGCCTAATGTCCATTCCTTGTGTTCTTTAGCCCAAACACGTCTCTTCTGCTTGTTGCCTGTCCTTAGCAGTGGTTTCCTAGCAAATATTCTACCATGAAGGCCTGATTCACACAGTCTCCTCTCAACAGTTGTTCTAGAGATGTGTCTGCTGCTAGAACTCTGTGTGGCATTGACCTGGTCTCTAATCTGAGCTGCTGTTAACCTGCGATTTCTGAGGCTGGTGACTCGGATGAACTTATCCTCTGCAGCAGAGGCGACTCTTGGTCTTCCTTTCCTGGGGCGGTCCGCATGTGAGCCAGTTTCTTTGTAGTGCTTGATGGTTTTTGTGACTGCACTTGGGGACACTTTCAAAGTTTTCCCAATTTTTCGGACTGACTGACCTTCATTTCTTAAAGTAATGATTGGCCACTCGTTTTTCTTTACTTGTATTTGTATTACTCTTTTTAGCATTATTTGTGGAGTATTTTCCGCCAAAAACCAAGTATAAAATAAGATGTTCCAATGCACTGAACTGCATTACTAGCGCGTCACTGGTAGGGCTCATGCACACAAAAGGTTTCTGTATTGTGGTCCACACAACACAGATCCACAAAATACAGACAGAATTGGTTAATCTTGTGTGCAATTTAGACAAGAAGAGGACATATTCTATAATTTGCATAACAAACACATGAATGACATCACTTTTTTGCAGACCCACAGAAATAAATAGGTCTGTGTGCCATCTGCAAAAAAATACGGATAGCACACAGATGGAAAATAGTCATGTGCATGATCCCTTATTCTGTGGTTCAGTACAACAATGGAGATACCAAATGCGCAGTGTTGTGTTTTTCTTCTTAAATACATTTGCACAATAGGACGTCTCGTTATATCGATGAATTTCAGAACGGTTTTTGTCCTGATGTAGCTGTACGAGAGCTTGTTTTTTTTGCGTTCGAGATGTAGTTTTGGGGTACATGGGACTTCCACATTAACATTCATAGTTTTTCGGGTGGGGTTGAAAAGAGAAAAAATAATAAAATATTGGATTACACTTACCGGCAATCATTTTTCTTTGAGCCTATGACCGCACCACCGCAGAGACCTCCTCCTCCTCTGGAAAGGAAACAGGAACCAGTACGCCTTTTAAAATAGGGGTCCTCCCCCCACCTCCAGTACTTTCTCAAGAACTAAGAAACATAACATCTTATTTTTTTTTGTGTAAATACTTCCCCCTTTTTTTTGGGGGGGGGGGGGGGGGGGGGGGAATGGGAATTAACCGGGTGCTGTCATAGGCTCAAAGAAAAACGATTACCGGTAAGTGTAATCCAATATTTCTCTTTCACCTATGACAGCACCTCTAGAGAATAGGCAATATTCCTATCTAGGACGGGACTACAACCTGCAGCACCTTACAGCCAAAGGAAAGACCTTCAGAGGGTAGCTGTAGTCTATAATGCCTTAAAAAAAAAAAAAAAAAAAAAGAAGAAGTAGCTGCTCTACAAATTTGCTAAGCTAAGGCAATGGCCTGTCTGATCCATATAGCAATGGTTGAGAAGAGGCAGCAGAGCCCTTCTTAGCTCCCTGAAACAAAAGCTGCAGACGAGAGGAGGCTCTCCAAGACTGAGTAACAGCTATTGTAAAATACACCTCCTAACGTCTAGGCAATGGAACTCTGATTCCTTCTCATACTTAGGGGAGGCACAGAAGGAAGGTAGCACTATCTCCTGAGAGCGGTGAAAAAGAGAAGACACTTTTGGTGTAAAAAAAAAAAAAAAAAAACAGGGAGGTCAGCAGAGAGTGCACTGATCTCACTAACCCTTCTAGCCTATGTAATGGCAAGCAAGAAAGCAAGCTTCAGAGAGCGAGCATCTTAGGGGAGATACTATCAATTGGCTCAAAGGGGTCAGAAGAGAGCACAGAGAGGACCAAGTTTAAATCCCAAGGAGGGGTTTTGACCTTAGAGACTGGTGATAACTTAGACACAGCTGTAACAAACCTCTTGATCCAGAGATGAACTGCTAGTCTAAACTCAAACAAGGCACTTAAAGGGAGTCTGTCACCTCCATATGGCCATATACAGTGCTTACATGGCTCTGTAGCACACCTATACAGGATTGTAACAGTACCTTTGTTCTTTTCTTTACACTTGTACCAGCAGGTAAAACGAAGTTTAATTAATATGCAAATGAGCACTCGCAAGTGCCCAGGGGAGGCGTTCACTGTGTAAGTGCCCAGGCTGCTCTGCCTTCTTTTCACTTTACTCCTCCCCAGTCTCTGCCTACCCTCCAAGTCTCTTGCCTCATCGATCGGTTTGTTACAGCTCTATCATCGAGAGCTCTATCAGGGCGAATAGGACCTCACACTATCCCTGCTGCTCTTTGCTTTGTGCACACAGCAGCAGGGAGCAGAATATGGCAGCCAGGGCTTCAATAGCGTCCTGGCTGCCATGGTAACCGATCGGAGCCCCAGGCTTACACTGCTGGGGCTCCGATGGGAACTGCCACTGAGGAGGAGGGGACCCTGTGGCCACTGCCACCAATGAATAATACCGGGGGGGGGCACACTGCGCCACCAATGTTTTTAATACTGGGGTGGAGGTGGGGGGGGGGGGGGGCGCCACCAGCAATGATTAATACTGGGGGGTGTCGATGAAGATAACTTTCTAATTCATATACAGGAGGCAGGAGCTGGCTGCAGAATCACATAGCCGGCTCCCGAACTCTATGAGCGGTAGCTGCGATCCGCGGCAGTTAACCCCTGAAGAGCGGCACCTGAGGGGTTAACTACTGCAGGTCGCAGCTACTTGTCATAGAGGTCGGGAGCCGACTATGTGATTCTGCAGCCAGCTCCCGCCTCCTGTATATAAATTAATGAGAAAGTTATCTTCATTGGTGGCACAGTGACCACAGCCCCTCCCCTCCTCTTGTCCTCCCTCCTCATTGGTGGCAGTAGCAGTACGGGGGGGGGGGGGGGGGGGGGGGAGACACTGCTTCCTTCTCCCCGATGCTGCTGAGGGAACACGGATCGCGCAGACAGCAGCGCGATCCGTGTTCCCGATTAGTTATCGGAATATCAGCAAAATAGATGCATATAACTTTCAAAATCCTAAATATCGGTAAAACCGATAATCGGGCGATCCCTATTGAAAACCCACTGATCTAGGGACCACTCCCCCAGGCCTGGCCTCATTGGGATTGTTTCTTAAAGGCATCAGACCAGGAAAAAAAAAAAAAAAAACCTTATTCTTTCTAGTGACACCAGAAAACTGCTTTGCTCTTTCCTTCCCTTTAAACCCTTTTTTTTTTATTAAAATCTAGAATGGAAAGATCTCCTAGGGCAGTGATGGCGAACCTATGGCACGGGTGCCAGAGGCGGTACTCAAAGCCCTCTCTGTGGGCACTTGCACCCTGGAAAAGTCTATGGTGTACCAATATGCCTTAGGCCTCCTGCACACGAACCCAGTGGCCGTGCTGCGGGCCGCAATGCAAGAACACTGACCATGGGGCAGCCGCAGTGGATCACGGACCCATTCACTTTAATGGGTCCACAATCTGCAAAAAGATAGGACATGTTCTATCTTTTTTCGGAACGGAAGTACGGGATGAAACCCCATGGAACCTCTCCGTAGGGTTCCGTTCTGTGCTTCCGTTCCGCATCTCCGGATTTGGCGGACCCATTAAAGTGAAAGCGTCCGCATCCGTGATGCGGAATGCACGTGGAACGGTGCCCATGCATTGCGGATCCGCAAATGCGGTCCTCAATATGGCAACGGGACACCTACAGTCATGTGCAGGAGGCCTTAGACTTTTCCTGCCATTCATCAGCGCAGGCGTACTATGAACACCACAGGCAGCACACTGAGTGTAAACAGGCTTTTATAGCGAAAAGTACATGGAAGATATACTATACTGGACTGTAGTATTCAGGGGAAATTCCCATGTTGGCACTTTGTGATAAATATGTGGGTTTTGGGGTGCAGTTTGGGCACTCGGTCTCTAAAAGGTTTGCCATCACTGTCCTAGGGGTTTGACTAGCTGAGGGAAACCCTTTTTTCTTGACGGAAGACTTTTCTAAAAGGTCGTCAAGGACAGGGCCAAACAAAAACTCACCCTGACATGGGATAGCGCAAAGTTTAGCCTTAGAGGAAGAGTCTCCATTCCAGCCCTTTAACCAAATAGCCCTATGGGCAGAGTTGGATAAGCCATGGCGGAGAATTCTAAGGAATCCGCAGAGGCATTAGCCAAGAAATCTAGGCCGTTGTTTATAATGGGGAAAGAGGTAAGCAACTGCTCCCTAGCGGTACCCCCTTTAATGTGGGACTCTAACTTTCCCATCCACACCTTTAGGGACCTAGCGACAGAGGTAGCTGCAATAGCAGGTTTAAAAGCTGCTGCAGAGGCCCCACAATTTTTCTTTAAAGGGAACCTGTCACCGGGATTTTGGGTATAGAGCTGAGGACATAGGTTGCTAGATGGCCGCTAGCACATCCGCAATACCCAGTCCCCATAGCTCTGTGTGCTTTTATTGTGCAATAAAACCGATTTAATACATATGCAAATTAACATAAAAGAGTCATATCTTACTTGTGTGACCAGAGAAGAGTCATATTTTCAAGCTCTGACTCATCTCCGGTTAATTTGCATATGTATCAAATCGGTTTTTATACAAAATAAAAGCACACAGAGCTATGAGGACTGGATATTGCGGATGTGCTAGCGGACATCTAGCAACCCATGTCCTCAGCTCTATACCCAAAATCCCCGGTGACAGGTTCCCTTTAAGTAAACCTCTGCCCTTCTGTCCATTGGGTCCTTAAGGGAACCCATATCCTCAAAGGGTAGAGAATTATATCTGGACATGTTAGCTACAGAAGCATCCAGCTATGGGGCCTTATCCCAGGGAGTTTAGACCTCTTCATCAAACTGATATTTACGTTTAACAGAGGAAGGAACGGAAAATTTCCTATCCGGTCTTTTCCATTCCCTGGCGATTACCGCCTGAATGTTCTTATGTACATCAAACACCTTCCTCTTTCTAGGACCCAGGCCCTCAAACAGAGTCCTGCACCGATTGCTGAGGTAGTTGATCATCCAAACCCATAGTAGTTCTGACTGCCTTTCACACTTGCGTTCAGAGCAGATCCGTCTGGTGTCTGCACAGACGGATCCGCTCCTATAATGCAGACGATGGGATCCGTTCAGAACGGATCCGTCTGCATTATAATTTAGAAAAAATTCTAAGTGTGAAAGTTGCTCAGACGGATCCGTCCAGACTTTACATTGAAAGTCAATGGGGGACGGATCCGTTTGAAAATTGAGCCATATTGTGTCAACTTCAAACGGATCGTCCCTATTGACTTACATTGTAAGTCTGGACGGATCCGTTTGCCTCTGCACGGCCAGGCGGACATCCGAACACTGCAAACAGCGTTCGGGTGTACGCCTGCTGAGCGGAGCGGAGGACAAACGGTGCCAGACTGATGCATTCTGAGCAGATCCGCATCCACTCAGAATGCATTAGGGCAGTACGGATGCGTTCGGGGCCGCTTGAGAGAGCCTTCAAACGGAACTCACAAGCGGAGCCCCGAACGCTAGTGTGACAGTAGCCTTAACTAGGGAGTTAGTGTTTTCAGTATGAAAAAGCGGTTTCCCAGCAGCCTCCAACCCAGAGAGAATGTCACTGGAGGGTGAATCTTTAGAAGCAGCACCAGAAGTACAGGGGTAACATTTAATCAATCCGCTAACCGACTTTTTGACCTCATCCCTGATCATCTGCTTAATACTGCTCATCAAGGATGGAGCTTCCTTCTCCATTAAGTTGCTGACACATCCTTGACAAAGGGGTTTCACCCATGCAGAGGGTAGCTTTTTACAAACCGCACACCCCCTTTTTAGATCTGGAGGTCTTCCTGTAAGACTCCTAGGTACAAACAAACATAACCCCATAAGCAATACTAATCAAAATCTAATAGGGAATGACCCCTCTTTCCCCACCGTGGTACCGATGTATCATTGGTGGTCTCAGCGCGCTGAACCTGCTCCATTCTTTACACAGCAACTCAGCCAGAATGGGTAACTGATGGCTCTCCAGTTCGCATGGCAGTGAGCTGGCTGGGCATTTTGTCCTCAGCACGCGCTGCCGGCTACCTCCCCTTCCGGTCCGCAACATCGGCTTCCTCCCACCGCCGCACCCGGAAGTGCAGCCACACGCGGGCCGGCAGCCAAGCACAGCTGCAGAGGTTCACAAGAGACCCAGAAGGTACAAACCCCTCCAGGTCCAGGGAAGGGGACGGAAGGAGAGGGACAGACTCTGAAGTCCAGACTTAGCAGCGGCTCCCCATGGAGATTACGCTTTTCGGGGTAACCCTCCTCACTTGCATAATTTGCCGGAGTCCCCGCAGCTCTAGTGCCCGGCGGCTACAACTCTCCCGACTCAAGTGCCCGGCGGATGCGCATATAGCAGAGGCTGCAGCACTTGAGTCCGGAGAGTTGTAGCCGCCGCCCAGCTAAGTGAATATTGATGAGCTGGGCGGGGCTTCAGAACGGCAGTTAGGAGCGGCTGGCTGGGCGCATTTTGTGATGAAACGCCGCCCCTTGGGCAGATTGGTGACCGGACAAGCAGGTTATATAACTTTATATTTTGGTACTTATAAGGTGAACAGGGGGGATACTAAGATCATTTTAATAGACTTTATAAGACCTGTACTCGCGTATATATACCTAAATATGCTAATTGGGGCTGTCAGTGTCCCTTTAAGCCCTCTAGCCTGAGAGGGGAGATCATTTCTACCACCAGTTTTGTGAACAACTTTGGAGCAAAAGATATACCAAAGGGTAGGGCAGTGAACTGGAAATGATACAATACCTACTTCGTCTATTAAAGTGAATCTGAGGTATTTTGGGGAATTTTGATGTATGGGAACGTGGTAATAGGCATCTTTTAGATCGCTAGAAGCCATGTATGCACCTTTTTTGATTAAAGGGATTGACGAAATTGTCTCCATTTTGAATTTCCTGTAGGTTATGACTTTTGGAGGAGTTGAGGAAAAGTCTATCTTGTATCAGTTTTTATAGTGTCCAAAGCCCAGGGATTCTGGGTTATGGCTTCCCAATGGGATAGAAAATCCCTCAACCTTCCTCTCACCCTGGCGCCATTGTTTTTCAACCTGTTTATTCTGGGGATTGAGGAGGAAACCTCTGCCCTTTCCCCCTTTTTGATAGCTCCACCATCCTGACTTCCCTTTGCCTCTTTAAAGACTTGGATTGAGGGTTAAAGGAACGAAAAAGCTTCTTTTTGCTTTCCTCTGGGAAACCCTTCTTCTTGTCCGCTGCCTTTTCAAGAATTTTATCTAAAACTGGTCTAAAAACTTCATCCACAGTGCCCTTCTCGCCGAGTTTGAAAGTGCTGCATCCTTAGCAGCAAACCTGACCGATTCCGCTAAGGCATCAGCCAGAAATGCTATGGCCGATTTGAGAATGGGAATAGAGCTTAGGATTTCCTATCCGGGAGTTTTGCTTTTAATATGGTTCTCTAATTTGTAGGAGTGTAGGAGGAATGGACCCGAGGGAGGCCAAGGAGGATTTTATCTAATTTTGGAACATAGATTTAACCTCCATGAGGATAGACAGTTGCTCCTCTTTTACAAGGTCATTTATGCAAGCCTGACAGAGCTTCTTTTTGTGATTTTTCAGGGTGTCTTTTGGTACAAGTTGCACATCTAGTGACCATGGATTTAACTCTGACCTCTTTCACTCCCTATAAAGAGAGGAGCAATCCGGTATCAGAAGTACATAACAAAAAAATATCAGGGTAACAGATATTCTCCCCCTAGGGGAACTCACGGTTGGAGTAGCTGAGGGTGGGTCTGTAGAATCCTCTGGCTTGCAAGGGCATCAGGAGCTGACATCCTAATTCTGGAGCCGGAAACAACCACAGTGGAGCAGCGGTAGGTAGTGTGAAAACATCGCTCTTTTCCATCTAGGCGCGTCTGACATCACAGGCGCGCACGTACTCCCCACGTGGTTCCTAGGCTCCGCCCCCAGCTGGGAATAGAGTGCAGTGCAGCGCAGCGCAGCGTGCTCTATAGTTCGCGGTCAGCTTCCACACAGAAGGGAAGGAAGACCATGCAAAAATGGAGAGAAACTAAATCAGGGACAAGATCTGCTCCTATTTTAGTGGTGAAGGAGAAACCACAGTAATCCCCTCCAGAAAAGGTACCATTAAAAAAATAAAATAAAAAATAAATAAATAAATCCTCACCTCCCACAGGTGGTCTCTGTGAGGTGCCCTCTCAGGGACAGGAAACACTGGGGGTGAGAGTGGGTGGTGGCCTTTTAAACTCTGTGTTCTTGCCCCTACAGATGTCCATCTCATGTGTAGCCGTCATGGTGGATGAAATGGAAAAATGGATAACAAGCCCTCACACAGCTACATTGGTGAAAAATAAAAAAAGTTATGGCCCCTAAAAACTATTACACGTTAGAAAATCCGATGCCGCTCCTTCCCTTCTGAATGCTGCCGTGCCCCCAAAGAGCGGTTTACGACCACATATATGGTGTTGCCGTATTCAGGAAAAAATGCATAACAAATTATATATTTTTTTATATCTTTTTCCCTGTAACCCCTTGTGAAAATGAAAAATTTGGGGCTAAAGCAACATACTGGAAATAAAAGTTAATTCTTCATTTTCACAACCATACGTTTCAAAATTCTATGAAACGCTTGTTGGGTCAAAGCATTTACTTCACTCATAGATTGGGTATTGATAATTCGATACCCGAGACAACCCTATCGATACTTTAGAATTTACAGATACTAGGCTGTGCTACTGCGCAGCCTAGTATCAGAGAACATGGAGTGCTCTGCTCTCAGCGCACCATGTTCCCTCAGCAGCACAGGGAGAAGGAGGCAGTCCGAGAAAGGGGGAAGAGGAGAGGAGGGGCTGCGGCCACTGCACCACCAACGAAGTTAACTCACTTATTAATTCAAATACAGGAGGCAGGTACTGGTTGCAGAATCATATAGCCAGCACCCGACCTCTATGAGAGGTAGCTGCCATCCGCGGCAGTTAACCCCTCAGGTGCTGCACCTGAGGGGTTAACTGCAACCTCTCATAGGGGTCGGGTGGCGACATCCCCAGTATTAAAGTGATTGGTGGCAATGGCCACAGGGTCCCCTCCTCCTCATTAGTGGTGCAGTGGCAGCTTCTGATCAGAGCCCCAGCTCCGATCGGTTGCCATGGCAGCCAGGACACTACTGAAGCCCTGGCTGCCATGGTAAGCTCCCTGCTGCTGTGTGCACTATGCACAGGGCAGCAGGGAGAGTGTGAGATCCTATTCACCCTAATAGAGCTCTATTCGGGTGAAAAGGACAAGGGTTCTGGCCCCTGAGTGGGCTAATAGTTAGTAAATAAAAAGTAAAAAAATAAATATAAATAAATAATATTAACCCCTTAAGGACCAGGCTCATTTTCACCTTAAGGACCAGGCCATTTTTTGCAAATCTGACCAGTGTCACTTTAAGTGCTGATAACTTTAAAACGCTTTTACTTATCCAGGCCATTCTGAGATTGTTTTTTCGTCACATATTGTACTTCATGACACTGGTAAAATAAAGTCAAAAAAATTAATTTTTTTGCATAATAAAATACCTAATTTACCAAAAATTTTGAAAAATTAGCAAATTTCAAAGTTTCAGTTTCTCTACTTCTGTAATACATAGTAATACCCCCAAAAATTGTGATGACTTTACATTCCCCATATGTCTACTTCATGTTTGAATTATTTTGGGAATGATATTTTATTTTTTGGGGATGTTACAAGGCTTAGAAGTTTAGAAGCAAATCTTGAAATTTTTCAGAAATTTACAAAAACCCAATTTTTAGGGACCACTACAGCTCTGAAGTCACTTTGCAAGGCTTACATAATAGAAACCGCCCAAAAATGACCCCATTCTATAAACTACACCCCTCAAGGTATTCAAAACTGATTTTACAAACTCTGTTAACCCTTTAGGTGTTGCACAAGAGTTATTGGCAAATGGGGATGAAATTTGAGAATTTCATTTTTTTGCCTAATTTTCAATTTTAACCCATTTTTTCCACTAACAAAGCAAGGGTTAACAGCCAAAAAAGACTGTATCTTTATTGCCCTGACTCTGCCGTTTACAGAAACACCCCATATGTGGCCGTAAACTACTGTACGGCCACACAGCGGGGCGTAGAGTGAAAGGTGCGCCGGATGGTTTTTGGAAGCCAGATTTTGCTGGACAGTTTTTTTGACACCATGTCCCATTTGAAGCCCCCTGATGCACCCCTAGAGTAGAAACTCCATAAAAGTGACCCCATCTAAGAAACTACACCCCTCAAGGTATTCAAAACTGATTTTACAAACTTCGTTAACCCTTTAGGTGTTGCACAAGAGTTATTGGCAAATGGGGATGAAATTTGAGAATTTCATTTTTTTGCCAAATTTTCAATTTTAACCCATTTTTTCCACTAACAAAGCAAGGGTTAACAGCCAAACAAGACTGTATCTTTATTGCCCTGACTCTGCCGTTTACAGAAACACCCCATATGTGGCCGTAAACTACTGTACGGCCACACAGCGGGGCGTAGAGTGAAAGGTACGCTGTATGGTTTTTGGAAGCCAGATTTTGCTGGACAGTTTTTTTGACACCATGTCCCATTTGAAGCCCCCTGATGCACCCCTAGAGTAGAAACTCCATAAAAGTGACCCCATCTAAGAAACTACACCCCTCAAGGTATTCAAAACTGATTTTACAAACTTTGTTAACCCTTTAGGTGTTGCACGAGATTTAATGGAAAATAGAGATACAATTTCAAAATTTCACTTTTTTGGCAGATTTTCCATTTTAATATTTTTTTTCCAGTTACAAAGCAAGGGTTAACAGCCAAACAAAACTCATTATTTATGGCCCTGATTCTGTAGTTTACAGAAACACCTCATATGTGGCTGTAGAACGCTGTACGGGCACACGGCAGGGCGCAGAAGGAAAGGAATGCCATACGGTTTTTGGAAGGCAGATTTTGCTGGACTGGTTTTTCGACACCATGTCCCATTTGAAGCCCCCTGATGCACCCCTAGAGTAGAAACTCCATAAAAGTTACCCCATCTAAGAAACTACACCCCTCAAGGTATTCAAACTGATTTTACAAACTTTGTTAACCCTTTAGGTGTTGCACAAGATTTAATGGAAAATAGAGATACAATTTCAAAATTTAACTTTTTTGGCAGATTTTCCATTTTAATATTTTTTTTCCAGTTACAAAGCAAGGGTTAACAGCCAAACAAAACTCATTATTTATGGCCCTGATTCTGTAGTTTACAGAAACACCTCATATGTGGTTGTAGACCGCTGTACGGGCACACGGCAGGGCGCAGAAGGAAAGGAATGCCATACGGTTTTTGGAAGGCAGATTTTGCTGGACTGGTTTTTCGACACCATGTCCCATTTGAAGCCCCCTGATGCACCCCTAGAGTAGAAACTCCATAAAAGTTACCCCATCTAAGAAACTACACCCCTCAAGGTATTCAAACTGATTTTACAAACTTTGTTAACCCTTTAGGTGTTGCACAAGATTTAATGGAAAATAGAGATACAATTTCAAAATTTAACTTTTTTGGCAGATTTTCCATTTTAATATTTTTTTTCCAGTTACAAAGCAAGGGTTAACAGCCAAACAAAACTCATTATTTATGGCCCTGATTCTGTAGTTTACAGAAACACCTCATATGTGGTTGTAGACCGCTGTACGGGCACACGGCAGGGCGCAGAAGGAAAGGAATGCCATACGGTTTTTGGAAGGCAGATTTTGCTGGACTGGTTTTTTTGACACCATGTCCTATTTGAAGCCCCCCTGATGCACCCCTAGAGTAGAAACTCCAAAAAAGTGACCCCATTTTAGAAAGTACGGAATAGGGTGGCAGTATTGTTGGTACTAGTTCAGGGTAGATATGATTTTTGGTTGCTCTATATTACACTTTTTGTGCGGCAAGGTAACAAGAAATAGCTTTTTTGGCACGTTTTTTTTTTTGTTATTTACAACATTCATCTGACAGGTTAGATCACGTGGTAATTTTATAGAGCAGGTTGTCACGGACGTAGCGATACCTAATATGTATACAATTTTTTTTATTTATGTAAGTTTTATACAATAACTTCATTTTTAAAACCAAAAAATTGTTTAGTGTCTCCATAGTCTGAGAGCCATAGTTTTTTCAGTTTTTGGGCGATTATCTTGAGTAGGGTCTAATTTTTTGCGGGATGAGATGACAGTTTGATTGGCACTATTTTGGGGTGCATATGACTTTTTGATCGCTTGCTATTACACTTTTTGTGACGTAAGATGGCAAAAAATTGCTTTTTTTGCACAATTTATTATTTTTATTTTTTATGGTGGTCACCTGAGGGGTTAGGTCATATGATATTTATATAGAGCCGGTCGATACGGACGCGGCAATACCTAATATGTCTACTTTATTTTTATTTATGTAGGTTTTACACAATGATTTTATTTTTGAAACAAAAAAAATGATGTTTTAGTGTTTCCATAGTCTAAGAGCCATAGTTTTTTCAGTTTTTGGGTGATTATCTTGAGTAGGGTCAAATTTTTTGCGGGATGAGATGACGGTTTGATTGGTACTATTTTGGCGTACATGCGACTTTTTTGATCACTTTTATTACCTTTTTTGGGAAGTAAGGTGGGCAAAATTTCAATTTTCTCATAGTTTTTATTTTTTTATTTTTATGGCGTTCACTGTGCGGGGAAAGTAACATGACCGTTTTATAGATCAGGTCGTTACGGACGCGGCGATACCTAATATGTGTAGTTTATTTTATTTTTTTAATTTTTATTCAGTGATAAATGTTTTTTTTTTTTATCTTAACTTTTTTCACTTATTTTTTTTTTTTTGACCCAGACCCACTTGGTTCTTGAAGATCCAGTGGGTCTGATGTCTGTAAAATACAGTACAGAACCTATATAGGTATCTGTAACTGTATTTTACTTACACTGAACAGATCTATGCTTTCAGCATAGATCTGTTCAGCACCATGGACAGCAGGACGCCTGAGCAGGCGTCCTGTTGTCATGGGAACCTTCCCCGTCTGCTCAGTTATGGTCAGAACTGCGCAGACGGGGAAGGGTAAGGACGGGGCTCTGGGGGGGCTGTCTGGGGGCTCTCTCCCTCTCCCATCGGGGGGCTGCAAAGGCACAGCAGCCCCCCGATCGGAGAGGGAGGGAGCTCCCTTTTACTGTTAACCTTTTCCATACAGCGGTCCGTACGGACCGCTGTATGGAAAGGGTTAAACGGCTGACATCGCATCAACGATGTCAGCCGTTTATACCAGGGTGCCAGCAATGTGCTGGCACCCTGGTATACCCACTGTACACCAACGATTATGCAATGGGAGGCGGGCGGGGGATCGCGATCCCGCCTGCCGCACCGCCCGCCTCCCGCAACGCCCCCACTGCCTGCGACACCCCCCCTGCACCACCCGCCGCCATCAAATCATACAGGGGTGCAGGGGGGGGTGCGCAATATTGATTTTAGGCACTCAGAAGTTTCTGATCCCCGCGGTCAGGGACCGCGGGGATCAGAAACTGCAAAAAGCGCAGCAAACCGCAGGTCTGAATTGACCTGCGGTTTGCTGCGATCGCCGACACGGGGGGGTCACATGACCCCCCCTGGCGTTTTAACAGGATGCCGGCTGAATGATTTCAGCCGGCATCCTGTTCAAATTAACCCCTGCGGCGCCGGAATGCCGATTTTAAAGTCAGGACGTACCGGTACGTCCTTGGTCCTTAAGGACTCGGGAAATAGGGCGTACCGGTACGTCCTATGTCCTTAAGGGGTTAAGTATAAATCACCTCCTTTCCCAATTTACATATAAAATATATAAAACAAACATATTACACATCGCCACGTCAGAAAAGTCCAAATTATTAAAAAATCTCCCCTAAGCGGTGAACGTCGTTAAAAAAAAAAAAAAAAAAAAAGGAAGAAGATTTGACATTTTATAGTCACCTTGTCTCCCCAAAAATAGGATAGGACAGTAATCTACAATGCTGTGTGCTCCTGTTCAATGCCGCTTCGGGACATATGGCCCACTCACAGACCATAGATCTCAAAGTGCATACAGTTGTGTGCAAGAGGCCTAATAAATATTGTGGTTTGTTTGGCTGTTTACCCTCGCTGTGTTACAGGAAAATTGATAAAATGGAAAATCTGCACAAACAAATTAAATTTTTAAATTTGCACTCAACTTTGCTTTAATTCTTGAGGAACACCTAAAGGGTTAACAAAGTTAGCAAAAACCGTTTTAAATAACTTGAGGTGGTTTCTACCATGTAATCCCCACAAAGTGACTTCATAACTGAACAGAAAAAAAAGTGGCTTTTGGAAATTTTCTTTCAAATTTGCTTCCAAGCCTAACTTCCGAAAAAATAAAATGACAATTACAAAATGATGTATCACTATCTGTCTTAAAGGGGTTGTCCCATGACAAATATTCTACAGTTTTGAAACCAGTACCTGGAGCTGAATACTTTTATAATTGCATGTAATTAAAACATTTGCATAGCCACCGAGTTAGTCAATAAAATGTATCTGTATAGCGCCACCTGTTAGTTTGTCTTCTTATTTATGTCCTGCTCACTGAGATGGCTGCAAATGCTCAGTTTCATCCTTCAGCTGCCTCCTGAATTGTGATAAGGAGACCATGGACACGGCCCCTGAGCTGCAGCAGAACAGACACTCCCCTTAAGCTGCCAGCTTGATATAAATCTAGCAGAGCAATAAGTAGGGAGATTGCTGGATCCATGTGAGGTACAGGGCTGTTTCTAGCTTTGTTATAAAGAGATTGTCATGTACTATATGATGTCCGATTTTCATTTTTTACATTAGTCATGGGATAACCTCTTTAATACTAGATAAACTGAGGATGCTGTCTCACTTACCCTTCACACTGCGCTGTCACACCTGGAGCAGAGATACAGCTATGTACAGATGCTGTTCATTGATTACAGCTCGGCCTTTAACACCATCCCTCCCAACAAGTTGGCAACGAAACTGAACAACTTGGGTCTCAGCTCACACCTGTGCAACCAGATACCAGATTTTCTTACAAAAAGACCACAAATCGTACGCATGGGCAAGCACTTTTCTTCATCCTTCACACTAAACACTGGGGTACCGCAAGGCTGTGTGTTGAGCCCTCTCCTTTACTCCCTCTTCACAAATGACTGTAAACCTATTCACAATACCAATACCATTATAAAATTTGCAGATGACACGACCGTGATAGGCCTAATCTCCAACAATGATGAAACAGCCTATAGGAAAGAGGTTGAGAACCTAGAGAGATGGAGTAAGAACAACAACCTCATACTCAATACCAAGAAAACTAAGGAGCCAATTCTGGATTTTAGGAAGAAGAAACAAAATGGACACCATCCCATTAGCATTAATGGTGGAAACGTGAAGATAGTTCAAAGTTTCAGATTCTTGGGAGTTCATATTAGTCAGGACCTGTCATGGATAAGAAATTACCAAATAAGGCCTTCAGAGGCTTTATTTTCTGAGGAGTCCGAAGAAAGCACAACTCCCAAAACAACTGCTAGTCAATTTTGACAGGTGCACCATAGAATCTGTTATCATATACTGCATTACAGTGTGGTACTCCGGCTGCTCTTCTGAGGACAAGAAGACCCTCAAGCGCATGATCAGAATGGCTGGCAGAATCACTGGTACTCAGTTACCATCACTGGATGACATCTTCACTGCTCGCTGCAGCAACAGGGCAAAAATGATCTGCGGGGATCCAACTCACCCCGGCCACAGCCTTTTCATTCCCCTACCCTCTGGTAGGCGTCTTAGAGCCCTACATGCCCGAACCACTAGGCTGAAGAACAGCTTTTACCCCAAAGCAATCAGTCTCCTAAATGCTCAGAGATTATTGCCCCTTCCTAGGATAGAAACTACCACAGACTGAAAGTGACTGCTGCATTCATGAACCCATGATGACCTCTTGTCTGCAGTGGTGTCTGAATCAGTGTGTATATATACTCACAAGCACTTCCTACTTTGCTCTTGCTATATATATATATGCTGTGAACTGTTAATGGTAATGCCTTCTAGTGCAAGGTTTTGTTTTTTTCTAGTGTAATGCTTTAGCTTAAATGTCAGTTCTTGTTTCTCTGTCATCTAGGATGGCTCCAAACAACATTTCATTGTATTACATTGTATTGTACAGTGACATTAAAGGCATCTTATATGCAAGATTTTAAGAATCGTGCTCCGGGATTTGGTCCAAACTGGCTGTTGCTTGAAGGGGTTAAAGAGACCAGCTGTGTATAGAGACTTTAGCAGTGCTCCATGGAAAAGTATATGCTCCCAGGGAAAGAGAACCATCTCTCTAGCGTCACCTTCTTGAAGTGGCTCCCTACTAGTCAAAGTCCGACGTTTTAGCAAGCCTCTGAACATGACAAGAGAAAATAGCCATGCCAAATATCATCCACAGACAGCTGATTTTGGATGATTGCCCCTTATTACGACGGAGTAGGATTCTGGCTGGCCAATTGCAATGCCTTAAAGCAGGGATCAGCAACCTTCGGCACTCCAGCTGTTGTGAAAGTACAATTCCCAGCATGCTCCCTGACCAACTTAACCCGCACCTACTGTGTCCTTCTTCCCATACCATGTAGATTGTAAGCCCTCACGGGCAGGGCCCTCTCTCCTTCTGTACCAGTTTGTAACTCATCTTGTTTATGATTAGTGCAATTGCCTGTGTTATGTATGTGCACCGCTTATCATATGTACAGCGCTATGGAATGAATGGCGCTTTAATAATAATGCTCCATTCATTTCTATGTGAATTCTTAGAAGAGCAGAGCAAGTATGCACGCTGGGAGTTGTAGTTTCACAACAGCTGGAGTGCCGAAGGTTGCTGATCCCTGCCTTAAAGGCTCATGCGTACGTGCTCAGTGCTCTTGCTGCGGTCCCCAATAAATGCACAGGCACCAGCCTGGACTTGAATGGGTTCATATATTGCGGACCAGCCGTTTGCAGTCTGCAATACAGGCACCGAGCAGGAGCACTAGGGAGGAGAGTGATAGAACTAAGCGATTATTGCCAGAGCAGTCAGACCAACACAGGGATATTGCTTTAGGCTTCCTGCACACAAACGTGTGCGCCACATGGTCATGCTGCAGCCATCAATGCACAAACACTATCCATCGAGCCGCAGCGGATCGTAGACCCATTCACTTTAATGGGTCCGCGATCCGGACATTTCGCAAAAAGATAGGACATGTTCTATCTTTTTGCGGAAAGGAAGTACAGGACTAAATCCCGCGGAAGCACTCCGTAGTGCTCCCGTAGGGTTCCATTCCGTGTTTCCAATCCACATCTCTCGATTTGCGGACCCATTGAAGTGAATGGGCCCACATCCGTGATGCGGAATGGCCACGGAACGGTGCCCGTGTATTGCGGATCTGCAAACGCGGTCCGCAATACGATGCACGCGTTCGTGTGCAGGAGGCCTGAGAGAGAATCTGCAGACAGCATGGTATAGCAGGCCTATGGAGTCAGTAGAATTCGTTTTGGGTGGAATCGGTAGAAAAGTTACTGACTCCAGAATATTGTCAGTTATTAATATTGTGCAACTCTAACTTTCATATAAATTTAGAAAAGTTTAGAAATATTAATCATAAATACATTTTATGTTTTATAAATCTAAGGCTCTTATTTATCAAAATCAATGATAAGGCTAGTAGTGATAGAAAATCAGTTCTCATCTCTCCTGTGATCTCTCTGTACCTTCATGCTACTCCATGGCTCTTAGGCCTCATGCACACGGCAGTTGCCAGCCATGGCCCGTATAGCTGCCCGCATTATATGGTCACCGGCCATGTGCTCACCGCATCATGGATGCTGACCCATTCACTTGAACTGTTCTATTTTTTCTGGTGCAGACAGATCACAGACCCATTCAAGCTTAATGGGTCTGGATCCGTCCCGGCAGCCGCACGGATAGTGCCTGTGCATTAGGGACCGCAAAATGAGGTCCCCAATGCACTGAACGGTCGAGCAACAGCCGTGTGCATGAGGCCTTCGTTATAATGCCCGAAACTGTGCTTGTAGTGTCTGCCCTGTAGTGAAGACCATAGGAAAAAGTTGACCACTGGGCATATCTGCAGTCATCTCAGAACTGCTAGACAGAGCAGGAAGACAGCATTAAAAAGGTGTTGTCCAGGGATATGTGGTGCCCTTGCCCTACTTCTGTTATGAAGAAATCATACTTATCTGCTATCTACAGCTCCGGTCCTGTGAGTCTATCTTCCGGTCAGCAGCTTGCTTACTTCCTCTCCTGCACTCTGTTTAACCAGTCTGCTCTGCCACTATGGCAGGTTTTCCTGCAGCAACTCTTCCTAGCTGTAGTTGCAGAGCGGTCAAGCAGATCATGATCCGGTGACAGCACCAATACATAGAAGTCATTGTGCGTTTTCTTCCAGCAAGGGGAAAAACACAGCAGACGTAAAGGGGTTGTCTCACTAAATAGCATTCATCATATATATAACGTTATTACAATACTAATGTATTGTGTCTGTCCTACTTGATGAAGGTCTCTACCCACTAGTGAGCTTATCTGTTGATCCCCCTCTAGTTTGCTGATAAGGCTACTTTCACACTTGTGTTCGGGGTTCCGCTTGCGAGTTCCGTTTGAAGGCTCTCACAAGCGGCCCCGAACGGATCCGTCCAGCCCCAATGCATTCTGAGTGGATGCGGAACTGCTCAGAATGCATCAGTATGGCTCTGCTTGGCCACCGTTCCGCTCAGCAGGCAGACACCCGAACATAGCTTGCAGCGTTTTTGTGTCCGCCTGGCCGTGCGGAGCCAAACAGATTCGTCCAGACTTACAATGCAAGTCAATGGGGACGGATCCGTTTGATGTTGACACAATATGGTGCAATTTCAAACTGATCCGCCCCCCACTGACTTTCAATGTAAAGTCAGGAGTCCCTATTAATATACCATCAGATCAGAGTTTTCTCCAACCCGATGGTATATTTTAACTTGAAGAGTCCCCATCACCATGGGAACACCTCTATGTTAGAATATACCATCGGATTTGAGGTAGATCGTAAAACTCAGATCCGACAGCATATTCTAACACAGAGGCGTTCCCATGGTGATGGGGACGCTTCAAGTTAAAATATACTGAGAACTGTGTTTATGACTGCCCTCTGCTGCCTGGCAGCACCCGATCTCTTACAGGGGGCTGTGAGCGGCACAATTAACCCCTCAGGTGCTCCCTCCCCTCTATTTAACCAATTGGCAGCCCCCCCCCCCCCCCGCCCCATCATTGGTGGTAGCGGAGAGTTCCGATCGGAGTCCCAGTTTAATCGCTGGAGCTCCGATCGGTTACCATGGCAGCCAAGACGCTATTGCAGTCCTGGTTGCCATGGTTACTTAGCAATAAATAGACGCATTATACTTATATGCAATGTCTGTGACTGGCCGGGAGATCCTCCTACTGGTAAGTGAAAGGTGCGGCGCATTGCTTATAGCACAGACCTGTCACTTGCCAGTAGGAGGAGAGCCCAGCCGATCACAGACATCACAGGTAAGTATAATGCTTTTATTTATTGCTAAGTAACCATGGCAGCCAAGACTGCAATAGCGTCTTGGCTGCCATGGTAACCGATCGGAGCCCCAGCGATTAAACTGGGACTCCGATCGGAACTCTCCGCTGCCAATGATGGGGGTGGGGGAGGGGTGGCCGCACTGGTCACATTTAATACTGGGAATCCGCACTGGCCACCAATGAATATAGAGGGAGGGGGGCCGCACTGGTCACATTTAATACAGGGGAGGGAGGGGGGGCCGCACTGGCCACCAATGAATATAGAGGGAGGGGGGGGCCACACTGGGCACCAATGAATATAGAGGGAGGGGGGCTGCACTGGTCACATTTAATACAGGGGAGGAAGGGGGTCTGCCCCCTCCTGCATGGCAGCACCTGATCTCTTACAGGGGGCTATGATTCGCAGAATAATTGTGCGGATCACAGCCCCCTGTAAGAGATCGGGTGTTGCCAGTCAGCAGGGGGCAGTCATGTACACAGTTCTTTTAGTATATTCTAACTTGAAGCGTCCCATCACCATGGGAATGCCTCTGTGTTAGAATATACTGTCGGATCTGAGTTTTCACGAAGTGAAAAATCAGATCTGTAAAAACCAGTTATGCAGACGGATCCGTTCTGAACTGATGCAAGCATTTGCATTATAGGAGTGGATCCGTCTGTGCAGACACCAGACGGATCCGCTCCTAACGCAAGTGTGAAAGTAGCCTTGGGGTGGACGCCATCATCCATTTTCTATACCGAACTCTCTCATAGCAACAGTTTATAAGGCTGAAAAAAGACATCTGTCCATCCAGTTCGGTCTGTTATCCTGCAAGTTGATCCAGACGAAGGCAAAAAAATAAATAAAAAAAATCATGAGGTAGAAAATAAAATTCCTTCTGGACTCCAATCAGAATAACTCCCTGGATCAACGATCCCTCTCTAGTAGCTATAGCCTGTAATATTATTACGCTCCAGAAATAAATCCAAGCCCCTCAAATTCCTTTATTGTACTCACCATCACCACCTCCTCAGGCAGAGAGTTCCATATTCTCACTGCTCTTACTGTAAAGAATCCTCTTCTATGTTTGTGTACAAACCTTCTTTCCTCCAGACGTACTAAATGTCCCCTTGTCACAGTCACAGTCCTGGGGACAGCCGAGGGGGCACGGTCTCTAACTGATACTAACACAGCCTAGTATTGGAAAATAGCGAATCCCGGTATCGTATCGATCTGGGTCTAAAAATATCAGCATCTCAACCAGGGAGAGACTTGACAAACTGATTAGGAAGGCCAGCTCCATCCTGGGGAGCCCCTGGAAGCAGGGTAGGTGAGAGAAGGATACTATCTAAGCTGATCTCCATGCTGGAGAATAACTCCCATCCCATACATGAGATGGTGATAGCATTAGGCAGTACCATCAGTAAACGACTACTTCACCCCAAGTGATATCTAGATCCCTTATTTTTTTACATCTGTAATATACGGTCACTATAAAGCCTTTATGCTGGAGTTTTTGCATTCTCTGTGATGCTGTAATACTGTGAATTTCCCCATGGTGGGACTATAGGGGTTATCTTATCGCCTCCTTTGCTGGCTCGATTCATTTTTCATGTAACTACAGCAGTGTCCTTCACTGAATGAGCAGCCAACTGTCAGGATTCACAATACATTAGCAAAGTTGGATTTACACAGGCCAACTAAGTGGTGGATTGGTGGCAAGGAAGCATTCCTTCCCGACAGTCGGCTGCTCGTTCAGTGAGGGAGACCGTGCACTTAAAGGGAACCTGTCACCGGGATTTTGTGTATAGAACTGAGGACATGGGCTGCTAGCACATCCACAATATCCAGTCCCCATAGCTCTGTGTGCTTTTATTGTGTAAAAAAAAACGATTTAATACATATGCAAATTAACCTGAGATGAGTCCTGTCCCTGAGATGAGACAGGGACAGGACTCATCTCAGGGTAATTTGCATATGTATCAAATCGTTTTTTTTTTTACACAATAAAAGCACAGAGAGCTATGGGAACTGGATATTGTGGATGTTCTAGCAGCCATCTAGCAACCCATGTCCTCAGCTCTATACACAAAATCCCGGTGACAGGTTCCCTTTAAATGCATACATGATCTCCTTCACAATACGAGGACAAGGGATCACTATTGCTATCCCTTGTCCTCATACAGAATCATGGCTTCTGAGCAGCAGATCAGTGGTGCCTGCACGATCGGGTGATCAGCAGCATATTTATAAAGGCTAATTGGCAGGAGCGACCATTCACAACCCCTTTAGGATTACTTTAATGTAACTTTTGTAATTACTGTCAGTTTTGCTGTTTGTGATTTGCTGAAAGAAAGCTTACTATAACCGAAAGGTATGTTGTTGCAAAAAACAGAAAGCAGTTTGTATGGTTTTTGCTGCATTCAAAACACATCACAGCCACAATGTGTGGCAGCACCATAAGCGCCAGCCATAGGTACCTACTTGGTATTCTGGAAACAACCAAGCAAGCTAGCGCTCCACTGTTTCCAACCCAGCTTCCATCAACAATGGAAGAGAGATGTGAAAAATCAGCTGGACTGATACCTGGCCTGGGCTCTTCAATTCTGGCCGTACAGAGCCCTGCACCCTATCCCATCTCAGGTTACATGTTCCCGTCTGGGCACCTGGTCCCACTGACAGAAAGTGGTGCATTTCTTATGAACCCCACTCAGTTCTCTATTGCTGGGAATAGACAATACTTTGACTGTCCCCGTCAACCTTTTGTCTGGGTGCTAGGATACAAAAGTACCAACACAAGCCTCCACAATTCCCGTTCTTACCTGACACCGTAGCATGTCTCACACCCTCTTGATATCCTACTCTTGGACCCTCCGCCCTTTCTCCGCGATGCGCGCTCACGGACTCCCTCCTCTTCCCAATTCTCTATCCTGATTGGTTGCCAAGACCAGCGCGTTTCCCACCTCTTCGTTCTCTGATTGGCTATACTACAAGCCGTGCGCGTCCACTGGTACTTTAGCTCTGGAGGCACATGACTAGCGTGCTCGCTCTGTTGCCAAGGTGATCTGCGTCTGACGCAAATCGGAACCTCGCTTTGCTGAAAAGTTCAATGATCGTAACTTTATTGATGGCAGTGTGTAAACGCTATGCGCCGGAAGGATTTTGTGACGTCACAAGGTCATATGACATGCAAAGCCTCAATTTGAAAGTGACCACGCACCTTGCCTTAAACACCATCAATAGGGTTGGTTGTTTTTATGTTTGTATAATATTACTAATCTTTATCACAGCGTATTGGGTGTAGAAACTATCCTAGCGCTTCAAACCCACGTGACTTTAGCATGTCACGTGACCCTGTAACATCACAAAGTCCTTAGGGCGCATGGAGTTTATTATCAATACAATTCTCCATTATGACAAAGCTGTTTTGTTTAGGTAGGGGATAACTATTAGATCAGTTAGGCTTTTCCATTAATTTCTATGGGATTAAGGATACAGGATACTTTCACACTTGTGTTAGACTTTTCCGGTATTGAGTTCTGTCCTAGGGGCTCAATACCAGAAAAAAACTGATCCGTTTTATCCTAATGCATTCTGAATGGAGAGCAATCCGTTCAGAATGCACCAGAATGTCTTCAGTTCCGTCACTGTACGCTTCCAAAATTATGGAACAATTGTCGGATCCGGCATTATTTTCCATTGAAATACATTAATGCCGGATCCGGCCCTAAGTGTTCCAGAAAAACAGATCCAGTTTTGCAGATGAGAAAAAGATGAATACCGGATCTGTTTTTCTGGATGACAACCGGAGAGACGGATCCGGAATTGCAATGCATTTGTGAGACGTATCCGGATCCGTATACAAATGGTAACCGTTTGCATACAGATTTCCTGATCCGGTAGGCAGTTCCAGCGACGGAACTGCCTGCCAAAATCCAACAACGCAAGTGTGAAAGTACCCTAGAGATAGAATACACTGCTCTGCTATCTCTGGAATTACCATATAAAATTAATGGAGCAGCTGCACGCATGACCGACTAGGCCACTCCTGTCATTTCAGGGTGGCTGCAGGGCACCTGTTCCTGTGATTGGTTGGGGTCCCAGCTAGGGTGGCCAGACGTATGGTTTTAGGTCGGACAGTCCGGTTTTATGGCTCTCTGTCGAGTGCAAGGCCTGGAGAGACGCAGGGATGTCCTTTCTCAGTAGCTCACGTTCATACAGCAGCATTGCAGTGTCTGAGTATGAGCTGCAGCTAACAAACTGACTGAGGTTTCTCTAAGGGTACTTTCACACTAGCGTTAAAGTTTTCCAGTATTGAATTCCGTCATAGGGGCTCAATACCAGAAAAAAATGCATTCTGAATGAAAAGCAATCCGTTCAGTATGTATTAGGATGTTTTCAGTTTCGTCCCTTATTTTCTCCGGCCAAATTTTCAGAACACTTGCTGGAATGCCGTATCCAGAATTAATTTCCATTGAAATGTATTAATGCCGGATCCTGTACCAAGTGTTCAGGAAATTGCCACATTGACGGACCCGGTTTTCCAGTCAGCGCATGCGCAGACCTTTAAAAATGTGAAAAAAATAAATACCGGATCTGTTTTTCCGGATGACACCGGAGAGACGGATCCGGAAACAAATGATCTCCATTTGCATACGGATTTCTGGATCCAGCAGGCAGTTCCGGATTCTTCTAACACTTGTGTGAAAGTAGCCTAACCCCCAGTTAGTAGAGCCCACAGACATGGTTGGCTGAGGCTGCCCCCAGCTCACCTTCCTTTCTTCCAGTTCTCCACCCCCTCCCTTTTTTTTTGCTTGCAACGGGGGCGAGGCCTGTGATGTCCGGCTTTATGGAGTAAAGTCTGTGGCCACCCTAGTCCCAGTGGTAGGATAGGGGATATCTTTAAACAACCAGAATACCCCTTTAACTGTTTGTAAGCATTAGGGCTGATTTACTGATTTACACAACTGTGGTTGCCCCGGCAAACAGTCCGTGAGTCGGATGCATCTCCCCGGCAAACTGAATCATAGTAATTTATAATACAGTCAGTGTCTGTCTGATTGCTTGGCTATTGCAGTGCATTCACATCATCTTGTGATTACACTGCAATAGCCCTGCGATCACCTAGAGACCAACTGTATTATAAATTACCATTATATAGTCACTTTGTGTCTATACCATCCCAGTACCAAGAGCTGCCAAAATCCAGGATTGTCCCACCGGTATGGTTTTCCATTAGTCACAATGTCAATTGTTGCATTAATGTCCACTCATCATAAGCAGACAGAGATGATAGAAATGTCAACCTAGGAGACTCCTTCATAGGGTGATACTTGTGTGGCAAAATAGGAGTGGCCTTTTAGGGGAGTGGCTAATGTACAATTTAAAGGGACACTGACAGGCCCAATTAGCATATTGAGTTATATATATCACAGTACAGGTCATATAAAGTGTATTAGAATCCCCCCTGCCCACCTTATAAATACGGAAATATAAAGTTTTATAACCTGCTTGTCCGGTCTCCAATCTGCCCAAGGGGCGGTGTTTCATCTGAAAATGCGCCCAGCCAGCCGCTCCCAACTGCCGTTCTGAAGCCCCGCCCAGCTCATCAATATTCACTTCGCTGGGCGGCGGCTACAACTCTCCCGGTCACGATCCTGCGCATGGGCAATCGAATCCTCCTGGCATCGTTCGTGTGTAATCTTCTGCGCCTGCGCCCCGCCGTGGTTAGATCGCGCCTGCGTCCCCGAGCCTCTGCCTCATGCGCATGCGCCTGAAGCGTGGCTGCTATGAACAGTGTCTGGCGCATGCGCATGAGGCAGAGGCTCGGGGACGCAGGCAGGGTGTGTACGCAGGCGCGATCTAACCACGGCGGGGCGCAGGCGCAGAAGATTACACACGAACGATGCCAGGAGGATTCGATTGCCCATGCGCAGGATCGTGACCTGGAGAGTTGTAGCCGCCGCCCAGCGAAGTGAATATTGATGAGCTGGGCGGGGCTTCAGAACGGCAGTTGGGAGCGGCTGGCTGGGCGCATTTTCAGATGAAACACCGCCCCTTGGGCAGATTGGAGACCGGACAAGCAGGTTATAAAACTTTATATTTCCGTATTTATAAGGTGGGCAGGGGGGATACTTACATGATTCTAATACACTTTATATGACCTGTACTGTGATATATATAACTCAATATGCTAATTGGGCCTGTCAGTGTCCCTTTAAGGCTACTTTCACACTAGCGTTCATGGGTCCGTTCGTGAGCTCCGTTTGAAGGAGCTCACGAGCGGACCCAGACGCCTCCGTCCAGCCCTGATGCAGTCTGAATGGAGCGGATCCGCTCAGACTGCATCAGTCTGGCGGCGTTCAGCCTCCGCTTCGCTCGCCTCCGCACGGACAGGCAGACAGCTGAACGCTGCTTGCAGCGTTCAGCTGTCCGCCTGGCCGTGCGGATCCGTTCAGACTTACAATGTAAGTCAATGGGAACGGATCCGCTTGAAGATGAGCCCATATGGCTCAATCTTCAAGTGGATCCGTCCCCCATTGACTTTACATTGAAAGTCTGAACGGATCCGCTCAGGCTACTTGCGAACTTTTTCTTTTTGAGAAATTTTTCTAAGTTATTAATGCAGACGGATCCGTACTGAACGGAGCCTCCGTCTGCATTAATATGATCGGATCCGTTCAGAACGGATCCGATCAAGCGCAAGTGTGAAAGTAGCCTAAGAAACAGTGGTGGTGTTTGTGCCGGCATACATACATAATTCCTCTGGGTAGCCATCTTATATGCTTCTGGCATATGTAAAAAAAAACTGTGAACTCTCATCTTCCTGAAGCCTGGGTCGCCTATGATATAGATGGACACTTTTATTACCACTACTCTTTGAGACCAGCTATAAAAAGGTCATAAAGGCTATACCAGGCCCAGCTCATCCTGTCCGGTAAGATAAGATCACACTGGCAGGGGGCATCGGACACATTTGCAGGAGGCATTAGATCCAGGGGGCATCGGACACAGTAGCAGGAGGCATCGGATCCATCATATGTTCACAGCACTTACTGTGAACGCGCAGAGGCAGCAGATAATCACCACAGGCGCTGGGCATGTTATCTTTTGATAGAACCTTTATGGGGGACAGTGGGCACACTGGCAGGGGGCATCGGACACATTTGCAGGAGGCATCGGATCCAGGGGGCATCAGACACAGTAGCAGTTGGCATCGGATCCATCATATGTTCACAGCGCTGAGCTGTGAACGCGCAGGGGCAGCAGATTTTCACAGCAGGCGCTGGGCATGTTATCTTTGATAGAACCTTTATGGGGGACAGTGGGCACACTGGCAGGGGGCATCGGACACATTTGCAGGAGGCATCGGATCCAGGGGGCATCGGGCACATTTGCAGGAGGCATCGGATCCATCATATGTTCACAGCGCTGGGCTGTGAACGCGCAGGGGCAGCAGATTTTCACAGCAGGCGCTGGGCATGTTATCTTTGATAGAACCTTTATGGGGGACAGTGGGCACACTGGCAGGGGGCATCGGACACATTTGCAGGAGGCATCGGATCCAGGGGGCATCGGGCACATTTGCAGGAGGCATCGGATCCATCATATGTTCACAGCGCTGGGCTGTGAACGTGCAGGGGCAGCAGATTTTCCCAGCAGGCACTGGGCATGTTATCTTTGATAGAACCTTTATGGGGGACAGTGGGCATCGGACACATTTGCAGGAGGCATCGGATCCAGGGGCATCGGACACAGTAGCAGAAGGCATCGGATCCATCATATGTTCACAGCGCTGGGCTGTGAACGCGCAGGGGCAGCAGATTTTCCCAGCAGGCGCTGGGCATGTTATCTTTGATAGAACCTTTATGGGGGACAGTGGGCACACTGGCAGGGGGCATCGGACACATTTGCAGGAGGCATCGGATCCAGGGGGCATTGGGCACATTTGCAGGAGGCATCGGATCCATCATATGTTCACAGCGCTGGGCTGTGAACGCGCAGGGGCAGCAGATTTTCCCAGCAGGCGCTGGGCATGTTATCTTTGATAGAACCTTTATGGGGGACAGTGGGCACACTGGCAGGGGGCATCGGACACATTTGGAGGAGGCATCGGATCCAGGGGGCATCGGACACATTTGCAGGAGGCATCGGATCCATCATATGTTCACAGCGCTGGCTGTGAACGCGCAGGGGCAGCAGATTTTCACAGCAGGCGCTGGGCATGTTATCTTTGATAGAACCTTTATGGGGGACAGTGGCAGGGGGCATCGGACACATTTGCAGGAGGCATCGGATCCAGGGGGCATCGTGCACATTTGCAGGAGGCATCGGATCCATCATATGTTCACAGCGCTGAGCTGTGAACGCGCAGGGGCAGCAGATTTTCACAGCAGGCGCTGGGCATGTTATCTTTGACAGAACCTTTATGGGGGACAGTGGGCACACTGGCAGGGGGCATCGGACACATTTGCAGGAGTCATCGGATCCAGGGGGCATCGTGCACATTTGCAGGAGGCATCGGATCCATCATATGTTCACAGCGCTGAGCTGTGAACGCGCAGGGGCAGCAGATTTTCACAGCAGGCGCTGGGCATGTTATCTTTGATAGAACCTTTATGGGGACAGTGGGCACACTGGCAGGGGGCATCAGACACATTTGCAGGAGGCATTGGATCCAGGGGGCATCGGGCACATTTGCAGGAGGCATCGGATCCATCATATGTTCACAGCGCTGGGCTGTGAACGCGCAGGGGCAGCAGATTTTCTCAGCAGGCACTGGGCATGTTATCTTTGATAGAACCTTTATAGGGGACAGTGGGCATCGGACACATTTGCAGGAGGCATCGGACACAGTAGCAGAAGGCATCGGATCCATCATATGTTCACAGCGCTGGGCTGTGAACGCGCAGGGGCAGCAGATTTTCCCAGCAGGCGCTGGGCATGTTATCTTTGATAGAACTTTTATGGGGGACAGTGGGCACACTGGCAGGGGGCATCAGACACATTTGCAGGAGGCATCGGATCCAGGGGGCATTGGGCACATTTGTAGGAGGCATCGGATCCATCATATGTTCACAGCGCTGGCTGTGAACGCGCAGGGGGCAGCAGATTTTCACAGCGGGCGCTGGGCATGTTATCTTTGATAGAACCTTTATGGGGGACAGTGGGCACAGTGGCAGGGGGCATCGGACACATTTGCAGGAGGCATCGGATCCAGGGGGCATCGTGCACATTTGCAGGAGGCATCGGATCCATCATATGTTCACAGTGCTGAGCTGTGAACGCGCAGGGGCAGCAGATTTTCCCAGCAGGCGCTGGGCATGTTATCTTTGATAGAACTTTTATGGGGGACAGTGGGCACACTGGCAGGGGGCATCGGACACACTTGCAGGAGGCATCGGATCCAGGGGCATCGGACACAGTAGCAGGAGGCATCGGATCCATCATATGTTTACAGCGCTGAGCTGTGAACACGCAGGGGCAGCAGATTTTCACAGCAGGCGCTGGGCATGTTATCTTTGATAGAACCTTTATGGGGGACAGTGGGCACACTGGCAGGGGGCATCGGACACATTTGCAGGAGGCATCAGATCCAGGGGGCATTGGACACAGTAGCAGGAGGCATCGGATCCATCATATGTTCACAGCGCCGGCTGTGAACGCGCAGGGGCAGCAGATTTTCACTGCAGGAGTGGTGACCAGCTTATATTCTCAGGGTCACTACGCCCAGCATCACTCGATTGACACAATCGCTATTAATTTGGACATAGTGGGATCGCAAAGGTGGGGGGGGGGGGTTCACATTCACAGGCTACTGCCTGTGCCTGCTTGGCTGACCGCAACCAGGAAGATTACTTAAATAAAAACAGGAGTCATCTTATTCCACAACTGTATTTTATTAATAGATATTGTAATGATTAATATTTAAATCATAAGTATAAATAACATTGTTTTCAACCGAACACATACAATAAATCACAATGTCATAAGTATTAGCTAAAAATACACCCTTTCACCATCTGTTGTGCTGTGGGGGGAGGGGGAAGGGGTGTAAAAAATTTCTGTTCCATTAATTTTTTTGCCTTAAAATAGTGTTTGCAATCAGATGATTTTTATAATATTAATACGTCAAGATATTAACAGTTCTGTGGTATTCAGATGCCACCAAATAATGACAGCTTGGCTGGCACAATTTAATATGTCCATATTTGTGGAAGAATTAGATTAGTAGATTAGATTAAATTAGATTTAAAAAAAAAATTGGTGCTATACATTTTTTTTTTTTTTTACAGTTTTTAACTATAACTCATATAGAACAAAAAAAGAAAAAAGGTTACTCGGCAACCATTCAACACACTGGAAGAGTCCTGTTTTCCAACTGTTCCAAAAAGCAGCTTCTCAAAGTCAATGGACTGTGTTCACAATTGTACAACAGGTGTCAAACACTTCCCGTTTGCATCCAACAACAGTCTGTGTGGCATCATCCTACAAGCTGATGTTTAAATTACGCTTCATTCACCCCATTCACGGACCATGTTTGGACATCCAAGGATACTTTGTCCCCCAATGCAACGCACACTAAAATGTGTGTCTTTTGGACTTACCTTGAAATCCTTTTTCTTAATGGGTCATTGACCACTTTCTGGACCCTGTACTGACAGGTTTAGGATACTAGGTTCCCGAATGCATTGCGTGAGGTATCCTTTGGCTGAGATTGTATTTGAACAATACATCATAAACAAAAAGGATTTTAACTTAATCAAAAAAAAAAACACTCTTTATGTTACTTTAGAGTCTGTTGGACTTACCTCTAAATTCTTTTTGTTTACCATGTATTGTGCGAATAAAATCTCAACAAAAGGATCTCTCGCGCTTTTCCTCGCGTCCTTATTGGGTTTGGACTTCATGGTTTATCTTTTGTTGTCTGTGTTTCTACTTCTCCTGCTTCATTCATTTCCAGAGTTAATAAAAGGGCTGCAGCAGAGGTAATTTTCCAAATTGGAGGAGGTAATCACATTTTTAATAGGTTCTCCTATTTGTTAATACGCCCATCCACAAGTTGCTTTGTCTCTAAATGCATCCTGTGGAAACATATATTTAGTTTACCGGTAAATGGCTTTCCAGGAGTCCGGAATGACAGCACCCATGGAGGATGTCCTTATTGGCTTCTGCAGGGACAGGAAGAGAGACAGTTTAAAAGGCCCCTACACACCCCCTCTCTCCAGTGTTCTTTATAACTTACTACACCGGATAGGCTGCCACATCTTTATTTTGAGAACAATGTTAATTCACACTGTATACAGTAGCAGTATAAGTCATACAAACCAAATAGAGTACCGGAAGTAACAAAAAATGGGGGGAAGGGGGTAGTATTGGGTGCTGTCATTCTGGACTCCTGGAAAACCATTTACCGGTAAACTAAATATATGTTTCCAGGACGTCCTCCATGACAGCACCCATGGAGAACTAACAACTTAGAACGAAATCTTAGGGGGGGACCACTGCCTGTAGGACCTTATGGCCAAAAGCTAAGTCCTAATTGGCAGGGGCGTAACTAAAGGCTCATGGGCCCTGGTGCAAGAGTTAGACTTGGGCCCCCCTTCCCTCAGTGCTTTGTGTGTCTTCTTATGCAGCACAAGGCGACTGCTACCTCTGCACCCCCTATAGCTACGTCCCTGCTAATTGGCCATTGAATACAGTCTGTAATGTCTGACAAGGGTAGTGGAGGAAGACCAGGTTGCTGCCTTGCAGATTTGATCGATGGTAGCTCCTGCTTTCTCTGCTCATGGTTGTAGCCATAGCCAAGACAAATTCTGCAGTCTAACATTCCCTGATGGTCTCCTTGATCCAGCGGGCTAAAGAGGTCTTAGAGGCTTTGCATCCCTTGTTTCTACCACCGAATTGGATGAAGAGGTTTGGTGATTTTCTATAAGGTTTCGTCCGCTTGATGTAGGCGAGGACTGCTCTTCTCACATCCAGACAGTGGAACCGTTTCTCCTGTATGTTTTTGGGAGCGGTACAAAATGAAGGGAGTATGATCTCCTGTTCTCTGTGAAACACAGAGACAACCTTGGGAAAAAAGGAATGATCCAACTTAAGAACTATCCTGTCATCTAGGACCTTCAAAAAGGGTTCCCTAACTGACAGGGCCTGAATCTCGCCTATCCTACGGGCAGTAGTGATAGCTAATAGAAACACCGTCTTGAAGGATAGAAGTTTGTCGGATATATCCTCAATGGGTTCGAAGGGAGAATCACATAAGCTGTTCAGTACTACATTTAATTCCCACGTGGGAACCATTTGTCTTAAGGTGGGTCGCATTCTGGAAACTGCCCTGATAAACCTCTTGACCCACCTGTGTTCTGCTAATAGAAAGTCTAAGCAGCTACTCAAGGCCGAGATCTGCACCTTAAGAGTGCTAGGTTTTAAACCCATATCAAACCCTCTCTGGAGGAAATCTAGTATGTGGCCTATGGACGGATTTCTAGTCCCTGGATGATTTTAGGCTAGCCAAGATGAGAATTTCTTCCATATTTTAAGATATATGGCCAAAGTTACTGGTTTACGGCCTTGTTGCAGAGTTGATATTACCTGATCGGAGAGACCTTTCTTCCTCAGGGTTTGCCTCTCAGGATCCAGGCAGTCAGTCTCAGCTTGTTGAGATTGGGATGTTCCAGAGGCCCTTGCGTTAACAGGTCTTTCCTGTATGGAAGGGGATACAGATCTCTGACTGACATTTCTTTCAGGATAGGGTACCAGGCTCTTTTGGGCCAGTCTGGCGCAATTAGGATCAGAGTGGTAAAGCTGGTCCTCATCTTCTTTAAGACTGCCTGGATTAGGAGGAAAGGAGTATGCCAGTTTCATGTTCCAACTCTGGGCTAGGGCGTCTACTGCCACCGGGCTTCTACTGGGGTTTAGAGAGTAGAAACAGTCCAGCTGTGAATTTTCCCTGGATGCGAAGAGATCTATCTTTGGTTGGCCCCATACTTGGCAGATCTGTTTGAAAACCTGTTTGTTCAGACTCCATTCTCCCGCGTCAATCCTGTGACGGCTTAGGAAGTCGGCTCTCGAGTTCTGAGACCCTTTTAATTGGGTCTCTGAATGGACAGAACTTCCCTCTCTGCCCATGTAAAAATCTGATCTGCTAGATCCTGAAGGAGCGGGCATCTGGTTCCGCCCTGTCTCTTCAGATAACATACTGTCGTTATATTGTCCGATAATATCCTGACGTGTTGACCTTGGAGAAGATGCTTGGCTGCTCTCAGAGTCTTCAGCACTGCTTTCAGTTCCCGGTAATTTGAGGACCTTATTCTGTCCTGAAGCACCCAGGAACCTTGGAAGAGATGTTGGTCCACATGCCCTCCCAGCCATTCAGACTCGCGTCCGTGGTAACTGTTATGGCTGGAGTCATATTCCACGGGACCCCCTTCTCCAAATTCTCTGGTTCTATCCACCAGGACAGGGATTTCAAAACTCTGTCTGGCAATTTTATCTTGGAGCTCAGAGAGCGGTGGGCTGTCAATACTGCCTCCTGGAGGGTCCTGGAGTGGAATTGGGCCCAAGGTATAATTGAAATACAGGAGGTCATCAGTCCCAGGATCTGCATGGCTTCTCCGATTGAGTGGGTTCTCTTCCTTCTGAACGACTCCATCTTTCCTCTTATATTGATTTATGGGAGAGGCTTAGGCTGCTTTCACACTAGCGTACGGGTGTCCGCTCGTGAGCTCCGTTTGAAGGGGCTCACGAGCGGACCCGAACGCAGCCGTCCAGCCCTGATGCAGTCTGAATGGAGCGGATCCGCTCAGACTGCATCAGTCTGGCGGCGTTCAGCCTCCGCTCCACTCGCCTCCGCACGGACAGGCGGACAGCTGAACGCTGCTTGCAGCGTTCGGGTGTCCGCCTGGCCGTGCGGAGGCCGGCGGATCCGTCCAGACTTACAATGTAAGTCAATGGGGACGGATCCGTTTGAAGATGCCACAATATGGCTCAATCTTCAAGCGGATCCGTCCCCCATTGACTTTACATTGAAAGTCTGGACGGATCCGTCCGAGGCTATTTTCACACTTAGCTTTTTTTTGCCATTTTAATGCAGACGGATCCGTTCTGAACGGAGCCACCGTCTGCATTAATATGAGCGGATCCGTTCAGAACGGATCCGCCCGAACGCTAGTGTGAAAGTAGCCTTAGACTGTGATGAGGGGGGAAGCACTTCCCCTGACCTAGCTGGCTGTGTTGTGCCGGAAGCCAGGAGCGAGGGTAAGCCTAGTAGTGGGCTTACCCTAAGGGGAGTCTTTGAGAACAGGGGGGTATGAACAGAAGCGCCCTGAGGAGCTGGGGGCTGGAGCTTAAGAAGGTAAGATGCCCCTCCCACAAATTCAGGCTGACTTTTCAGCCTTCCACTTATGGGAGAGGCTTAGACTGTGATGAGGGGGGAAGCGCTTCCCCTGACCTAGCTGGCCGTGTTGTGCCGGAAGCCAGGAGCGAGGGTAAGCCTAGTAGTGGGCAAAAATAGACGAGGAGAGCAGAGTAGTGTCCAAAAGCCTTTAATTCCTCTCAGAGAGCAAGGTTACAGAACGCCTGGGAAATCTCTACGTTCGGGTTCGGGATGTACCTCATGAAGCAAGAAGAGCGCCAACGACCCATGCATTTAATCACGTGCGCCGGGACTCCAGGGACCCCATTTTTTTATGCTGAGGACGCGGCCCCGATTCGGAGCGAGTGTCCTTTGATGGCCAGCGGGTTATAACCGAGACCTGAGGCCAGCGCTCTGATGTGGGACACGAACTGGACTGACATCAGGTACCCCCCACGCCAAGGAAGCAGCGGGCCATCTAGGGGGGCATCTTGCAACAGGGCTAACAATTAGCGGATGACCATGACCGGGCACTAATCGTTCGAGGTTTTAAAAAACCTGACCTCCGAGGGAGGCCCATGCTGATTGGCCTTTATGGAAGGGAGCCAGAGGACGAAATGGTCATGGGCCCAGGACAATTGCCGCACCTGCAACCCCTGACGTTTAGGGGAGGTGCTGGTAAACTCACCTGGCCTGAGGAACCTGTAGAACCCGAGGTACATGGCTGCCTTAATAATTAAACTAGGAGAGTGCCCAAAAGGAAGTCCATCCAGCGCGGACGACAGGCTGGAGACAGGCTGCCTACGGGCGGGAGGGGCATCCCCGCACTTCTGGATCCCCCTAAGGGCTGCTTTAACTGCCTGCACTGAAAAAATAGAACCTCCATTCGGGTTATGAAGCATGGCGCAGTGCTGTATCCCCGCTAGGTACAGCTTGATGGTGTTAAATGACAGCCTGAGATTGCGGTGACTGTGGGCTATGAACGCCAGGGTGTAGGAGACATCGTCCAAGCCACCTTGCGGGTGGGACCTGGCAAAACCTTTTTAAACCTTGACGCCGGCTTGGTAGTTCCTGACGGTATTGGAGGAGAGGGAATACTGAACCAGGTTCCTGGCGTGAGCAAGGAGGAACTCTAGCCCATCACTAGAGACTGGAAGACCGGAAGGGGGAACCCCGAGGGGTCTGCTCCTGGCAGCACCTGAAAAAAGAGGGGGAAATTAAATCGGGACAGGGCATCTGCCGCCACGTTCTCGACCCCCGGGATGTGGCTGCAGAACACATGGAAATTATAAGTGAGAGAGAGCCAAACCAGTCTGCGCAGGAGGGACATGATCCTGGGGGATTTAGCCCGACCTCTCGTGATGATGTCCACCAATGCCTGGTTATCGGTGATGAACATCACCGGTGTGTTTGCCCACCGATGACCCCACACTTGGGCCGCCGCCACAATGGGGTAAAGCTCCAGGAGGGAAGACGAGCTCAGATTTTCGGCTACTGACCGGATTTCTACGGGCCACTGGCCAGCCATCCAATGGGACCCAAAAATAACGGCATACCCCCGGGACGCGGCAGCGTCCGAGAAAACGGTGGGGTATGACAGTGCCCATGACGGTACGAAAAGAGAGATCCCGTTCCATAAGGATAGGAACAGGGACCACATTGGCCAAGTCCTCCCTGGCATGGCTGTCCAAGTGGACGATGCTGCTCTGGTCAGGAGCCGAAGGCAACAGCTTGAGCAACCTGGAGGTGAAAGCCCTGCCCTGGGGCATAATTCTGGAGGCGAAGTTGAAACACCCCAGCAGGGATTGGAGCTCCACCCTGGACAGATATCCCACGGACATGGCGTGGGAAATTGCCGCACGGCAACTCGCCAGTTTTTCCTCCGGGAGGCTGGCCTCCATCTGGATGGAATCCAGGGTGACGCAGAGGAACGTCACCCTATGGGCGGGGCCTCAGTTTTTGCGTGGGCTATCGGGACCTGCAGGCTGAAAAAAATTTGGAGAAGAGTAGCCAGGTTGCCTGACCCGCCTTGTGGACCCTTGATGATCAAGAAGTCATCGAGGTAGTGGATGACCGTGGGTAATCCGCCATGGTGGACGAGGATCCAGTGCAGGGCCTTGGCAAATTGGTTGAACAACCAAGGGCTACTTTTTGACCCAAACGTATATGACCCAAAGCGAAATAATAGCGATTGGCCCATCTAAGCCCGTAGTAACCCCATAAGTGTGGTTTAACGGGGAGGAGCTTGAAGGCGAGATGTCCACCTTTTCCAACCAGGAACCCCTGCCGGAGTTTACTATGTCTTTAATCACCTCGTCTATAGAGGAATATTTAATGGAGAACTCCTCGGATGGAATGAGCGAGTTGAGACTGGGGACGGCAGAGGCATGAGGCGCAGACAGGTCATAGATTAACCTCTTTTTATTAGAATTTTTCTTGGACACCAGGCCAATGGGGTTGATGCGCCAGGAAGGAAACGGTATTGACTCAAGAGGCCCGATTAGGAAACCCTTGTCGACTTCTGAATGGGGCAACTCCTCAACCGCTGCCGGGACCTCAGAAGCCGACCTCAGGTTGCCACCTTCCCAAGACGTCTGTGGCAGGGCGATGAGGCCCGTGTGAAAGCCCACAAACCCCCTGTCAGGGTGGCCCTGCAGAAGGATTCCAAGGAGGTCGAGGTCAATGTCGGATAGTCATAGTTGCCTCGCAGACCTCTAGAGACAGGCGGGACGCGGGTGAGCCCTGAAACACAGCGAGCAGATATGGAGGGCCCTACAACTATTGAAGCCGCAACCGTTCATGTTAAAATTGTTGCAGACCTGGCTCTTGCCCAGGTACACGATGGGACCTATACTGGACAGGGTTGACCACGTTCGGACACCAGTCCGAGGAATGGAAGATGGACTGGCACCCTAAGCAAGATGGGGCCATGAGACCCGCGAAGTGGCGGCAGAACAACTCCATATCTATATTTGCCCAGTTGGTGACGAACTGGAATTGAGCCAGGGCAGCCGCAGCCTTAGCCGAGAAGGAGCGGTTATAGTCATAGAATGACGCGCCACCGTACTTATGCCCCAGATCGGTGACCAGATAGAGGTAGGAATCTAATTCCTCCGTTCTTCTAGGCTGGGCCGAGCACACGATATCCCTGAACAGGCTAAACGCCAAAACAAATTCTGGGATGGTGAGCTTTCGGTTCAGCCTTGCGTCCTTGGCCCTCAAGTCACCACGGTTGATGACCCTGTTCTCAGGGAGGTCTTGTGAGGCGATGGACGCCAGGTTCACATCCTTTCCCGCCAGAATATCCTTTTTAATACCTTCCGGGATGAAATGAGCCGGGGGCACCCGGGGAGTGAAAATGGCCGTACCTACAGAGGCCGTCTGAGGAACAACGGACTCGGACGGAGGGTAGGGCGTCTGGGGGGGCCGGGGCCCGTGACTCCAGTACCGAAACCCTGGACTGAGCATCAGTCACCATGCCGACCAAGGAGTCAATGGTGGCTTGCAGGTGCCTCAATGACTGTTGACTGTCTGTGTTGCCCAGCTGGACGCCTGACAGACCCGGGGTGGTCATAAACCGCTTGTATAACTCTGCTTTGCGGGCAGAGGCCGGGTGAGGGATGCCTCTCTTATTGAGTTCGGCGATGAGCCTGGGAACCGTCCAGCTTCTCAGAGACGTGTTGCCCGGCTTGCCTGAGACGGACGTTCCGGGGAATGACATGGTGTCCTCCACGTCTGAAGCATGTGACATGCTTAACCTGTAAAGAAAGAAATGGTCCCGAATAACTATATGTGATCGGAACTTAGTACGACTGGTGCCTACGAGAAGGCTTGAGTCGGTCTGGGTAACGTACCTGGGCTTAGAGGCTACTACCTGTACTGATGTCTTGGGTCACCTGACCTTGGTCCAAAAAAGTCGTACAAGTGAACGATCAGGACACGTTTCTGAGAGGACAAATCCATAAGGTTCGGAAGGAAAAGAGAACATAACTGAGGAGGGTGACAGGCCTGGGTGAACCAGGAGACAGCGGTAGGTGCGTGCCTGGGCGATCCAGGAGACAGAAGTAGGTGTGAGCCTGGGCGATCCAGGAGACAGAGGTAGGTATGAGCCTGGCGAACCAGGAGACAGAGGTAGACGAGAGCCTGGGCGAACCAGTAGAGGAGACAACAGCATATAACGTGAAAGCACATACATATAACACATGGCACTGTCGCCACCATAGAATAGATGACTGCAGTGAGCGTTTAGTGATCGCGTATGGCGTGTGGTAATGACCTAGCCTACTCGTGGTGAGACCCCCAGCTCTCTTTGAACACCGCACTGAAACTAGCGCCCTTCCAGCCCAGCGGGGACCCAGGAGCCCTCCCCTAAATGAGGGACCGAGGATGACTGTCTTCCTCCCACCTAGCGCTGCGTGGCACGGCGGGAGTGCCTATGAGATAGCTTGTGATATGGATAATCCTGCTGGGGTTTTTTTTTTTTTTTTTTTCTGGCTGTTTGTAGACGTGGGCCGTTGTTGCCCAGGGGCTAGATACCCCTACTTACTTCGTATGGCCTGTTTTGACGTGCGTACCACTCTGGCCTGGTTCGTAATGGAATGTGCAGGGGGGGTGACCATGTGGACTGGCAGACTGGGGGACGGGGACCACCCGTCCTGAGTAGTAAGTGGGGCAGGAGACCTGGGTGTGGGGCAAGAATCGGCGTGTGTTTCGGAAGGGGAGGGACCCAGTGGGGACAGAATTTACCAAGGCTGGAGCCACCACACTGGAGTCACCATGTCTATTAAGTCCGCCGGGCCTGAATGAAGATTCCGGCGTGCGCTCCACTCTGAAACGCATGCCGAACACGTGATCAGGCCCAGGCCTGGCGGAGGGATTCCGGCGTGCACTCCAAGCTGGAACGCATGCCGAACACGTGACCCGGAGCCCATGCCTGGTGGTGGATTTCCGGCGTGCGCTCCACGCTGGAACGCACGCCGGGCTGCAGCGGTGCCACAAGTAAAAGATGGGACGGGGGAGGCCTTGTGGAGGGACCCTGCCGGACCCTGCCCCCTCTGCCGCCTCGGGAGGGAGGTGGGAAGAGAAAAAGAAAAGAGACAAACAAAAAAATAAATAAATAGCTTGGACCAGGAATGTGTATCGGCATGCGTTCCACGCCGACTCAGGGAGCCGGAAGTATGTGACCGCCACTGGAGGAGCCCTTGTGGAGCATTGTTGCACATTATTTACCTCTCCTGAAGACGTGAACGGCAGTGTATAAAAAACGAAACGAAGCAGATGAAGCAACTCACAACGTGCACGGATGCAGTACCAGAGCAAGCGACTCCTTATCCAGCGTATGAACAGAAGCGCCCTAAGGAGCTGAGGGCTGGAGCTTAAGAAGGTAATATGCCCCTCCCACAAATTCAGGCTGACTTTTCAGCCTTCCACTTGTTTCCTCTCCGGCAGAAAGGAGTGTTGTGTCCTCGTGTCCAGGAGAGTGCCCAGGAATTATTTCCTTGTGTCTGGTACCATGTCTGATTTTTGATAGTTCACAATCCACCCCAGATCTTTGAATAGGGCTAAAGTCTGATGGATGTCCCCCTCCAGCTTTTGTACTGAATCTGCTATCAGCAGAAAATCGTCCAAGTAGGGCACAATTGTAATCGAACTCTGGCGGAGGTAGGCCATCATTTCTGATACTATCTTTGTGAAGAGACGGGGGGCAGATGAATTCCCAAACGGTAGGCACTGAAATTGGTAGTGAAGAATCTCCTCCTTGTACTTGACCGCAAACCTTAGATACTGTTGATGTTGAAGATGTGGTAGTACGCATCCTTGAGGTGCAATGTGCAAAGGTGAGCATCTGGTGGGATCAGAGGAGTAGTGGTTCTTATTGATTCCATCTTGAACCTGTAGTAGGTCACCCACCTGTTTAGAAATTTTAAATTGATGATCATCCTTACCGACCCATCTGGCTTCTTCACAAGGAATATTCTTGAATAGTGTCCTGTGAAATGCTGGGGAGGAGGGACCTGGGTGATGGCTCCCAGAACCAGAAGCTTTTGTATATCTGACAGCAGCTGTTGCTGAAGGAGAGGAGATTCGAAGTAAGTCACCTGGAAGATTTGTGGAGGAGGCGTTCTGAAATCTATCCTGAAGCTGTCCCTGATGGAGTCCAGGATCCACTGATTGTGAGTAACTCTCTTCCATCTTTCCCAAAAGTGACGAAATCTCCCTCCTACTGGTCTGGCGTCATGGTTTCCCTGTGTTGGTATTGGGGTTGAAGAGGAAACCCCTTCCCCTGCCCCCTTTGGGGTAGCTCCAACGGCCCAATTTACCTTTCCATCTTTAAGACTTGGCCTGACTCTAGCCAGAGGGTCTACGAAAGGGCTGCAGCTTTTTAGGTTTCTCCTCAGGAAACCCTTTTTTGTTATCCGCCGCGTTCTTGAGGATAGAGTCCAAGACTGGGCCGAACATGAAGGAACCAGAGAATGGTATGGAGCAGAGTCTGTTTTTAGACGCTACATCACCGGACCAGGACTTGAGCCAAAGGGCATGTCTAGCAGCGTTAGTCTGAGACTGGGGTTTGGCTGCAAATCTAATAGATTCCACTGAAGCGTCCGCCAGGAAACTTGAGGCCATCTTTAGCAGAGGGAGTGACTCTAGGATCTCTTCCCTGGATGTCTTAGCCCTGAGGTGACTCTCCTGTTGATTTATCCACAAGACTAAAGATCTGGAAGCTGAAGTGGCAGCAGTGTTAGTGTTAATTGTAGCTCCCAGGATTTTTTCAGCAGACCATCCAATTTTCTATCCATGGGATCCCTCAGCAGTGAAGAATCCTCAAACGGTATTGAGGTATTTTTCACTACCTTGGCCACCTGGACATCTACTTTTGGGACCTCGTCCCAGAGATTAGTGTGCTTCGGATCAAAGCGCAGTAGATTTTTTTAATCTCTTGGAATCAAGTGCTTCTTTTCTCCATCTAACCATTCTTCTGTAATGAGATTTTTATTTACTGGGAAGACCTTCCTTTTCCTGACTTTAAGACCCCCGAACATTTCGTCTTCAACTGAGCGTGTCTGTTCCTCCTCCTCAATAGCCATTGTCTGCCTAATGGCGGTGAGTAGGGGGATCTAGATCCTCGGATGAAAATAAATATCTTCTTTGTTCATCCTGAGGAAAGGCCACTGAGTAATCGTCTATTTCGTCTGAAGCACATAACCCCTCTTCCTCTGAGGGTTCTGGCTCGAGGTTGCCGTCTGCACCTCATCTCTTACGATAGCCCTCAAATCTGAAAGTAGGGATGACCGTTCGTCCGTAAGAATTTTGGAAAGGCATTCTGGGCATAACTGTTTTTTATATGACTCCAGAAGCCTTGTTTGGCAGGTTGCACACTTCTTTTTTAGGGTCTCCATGTGATTTGTGCCCTGACTCCTTAGTAGCCTAAGGGAAAAAGGGAATAGAGACTAATTTAGAATCAAAAGATTCACCCCAAAAAAATAACACCCCTGTCAAAGCACATAAAGCAGCTACTTACAGGGGCCTGGACGGGGGAGTCTGAACAAGTCTCCTGCTTGTTGGACGCCTGGACCTCCATGATGCAACCTGACCAGGTTGCCATCAGACATTTAAATAGGGTTTCATCTACTTACCCGTCTGCCTGTCGCCGCCTGGCTCCGCCTCCCCCTGCTCTTCACGGGGAAGACTCATTCCAAGGAAGAGTCAACCCCCTAGACATGCGAGACCTCCTGATTCAGAAGGCCTCCAGCATGCTGATGAGCGCCGCCATTACACTTCTGGTGACGCGTGTTGTCTTCCGGTCACGTGGGAGCGCTCAGTAATCCAGCCTAGCGTGCGCAGGGGAGCGCAGGAGCCGCTGCCGAGCCCAGAGCTCCGGAAGGGAGAAGCGACTACAGCGACCCCGATCCCTGCGGCCACTCAGAAAGGGAATCGGAGACCGAACCAGGGGACCACTTCCCAGAGGGGTGCTGGTTAAGGGGCTACAGGAGTCTAAAGAGGAGAGGTAAGGACCCCCCGACCAGACTCGCCCCATTCCCTACCTAACTTGCTAGGAGGGAGCTGTCTCACTCCGTATATCCCAGTAGGTACAGGAAGAACACTGGAGAGAGGGGGTGGGGAGGGGCCTTTTAAACTGTCTCTCTTCCTGTCCCTGCAGAAGCCAATAAGGACATCCTCCATGGGTGCTGTCATGGAGGACGTCCTGGAAAAATTGGATATTTTGTACTCACCGTAAAATCCTTTTCTCGTAGTAGGCATTGGGGGACACAGCAGCATGGGTATATGCCCAGCTGACACTAGAAACAAAAAAAAGTGTTGGCTCCACCCAGGTCGGCTATACCCCTCTGCCAAAGCTTAGAGAGATCAGTCGGTACAAAAACAGTAGGAACGTCACACCTGAAACAAAAAAGAAAAACTGAAAGCCAACAAGTCTTCAACTGGGGAAACCCGACAACCAACTTAGGCAAACACTGGGTCCTCAAACAAGAAGAAACTGAAGGGTGGGATCTGTGTCCCCCAATGCCTACTACGAGAAAAAGGATTTTAGGGTGAGTACAAAAAATCTAATTTTCTCGTGCATGGCATTGGGGGGACAGCACCATGGGACGTCCAAAAGCAGTCCTCGAGGGAGGGAATAAAAAGCGCCATGCCACCAATCTAAAGCATAGCTGCTTGCAGAAACTTGCGCCCCAGACTGGCATCAGCAAAAGCCAAGGAATGAATATGGTAGAACTTCGAAAAAGTGTGAACCGACGCCCAGGTGGCAGCCCGGCAGACCTGGGAAGCTGATGCCTGATGACACCGCCTAGGAAGCCCCAACCGCCCTAGTCGAATGTGCGGTCAACCTGGAAGTCTGAACGACGGAAGGGTTCCGTGAGGCGAAGATACAGACGAAGAGCCCGAACCACATCCAGGCAATGGAGGGATTTCTCCCTAGAGTCAGAAGGAGACCACCTTCGGGAGAAAGGAGGGAACAGGGCACAAAACCACCTTGTTCTGATGGAACACCAGGAAAGGCGAACGGCATGAAAGCCTCGCAAGTCCGAAAACCAGGCGGATGGAGGTGACGGCCACGAGGAAAGCCACCTTAAATGAGACAACGACAGAGAAATCTCTGCCAAGGGCGATGACTGAAGGGCGTCGAGGACGAGATTCAGGTCCCATGGCTCCACCAGAAAGAAAGAGAGGGGCTCGGCAAGCAACAACCTGGAGAAAAGTCCTAACCTGGGCCCGCAAGGCCACAGGACGCTGGAAGAGGACCTAGAGGGCCAAAATCTGCCCCCCTGAGAGAAGCCAGGCGAAGATCCTTCTCAAAACCGGCCTGAAGGAAGGCCAGAATGTTAGGGACAGAGAGGGTGAAAAACGCCCGGATTAGCACCAGGCAAAATATACTCTGCAGGTCAGATAGTAAATGCCGGCCGACTGGGGCTTTCAAGCGTGAAGCATCGTCTGGATGACCGAGTCCGAGAGATCACGGGACTTCAGGACCACGGTCACAGCCACGCCTTCAAACGAAGCTTAGGTAAATTCGGGTGGAACAGAGAGCCCTGGGAAAGGAGATCGTGGCGCAGAGGAAGTCGCCACGGAACGTCGGCGAGCAGAAACACCAGATCTGCGTACCACGCCCTGCGTGGCCAATCCGGAGCCATCAGGATCGCCGGAACATGGGCTCCCTTGAGACACTTGAGCACTCGGGGAAGGAGAGGAATGGGGGGGGGTGAAAGATACACAAGGTCTAACTGAGACCAAGGCAAAACTAGGGCGTCGACCGTGAGAGCCTGAGGGTCCCTGGACCGCGCAACATAGCACGGGAGCCTGCGGTTGAGGCGCGAAGAGATCCACGTCCAGAGTTCCTCAACAGTGACAAAGTTGGAGGAATACTTCTGGGTGTAGAGACCATTTGCCCGGGTTGACGAGCTGACAACTGAGGAAGTCCGCCGCCCAATTGTCAACCCCGGGAATGTGTATGGCGGAGAGGACCGGAACGTGCTTCTCTGCCCACCGCAGGATACAGGAGGCTTCCTGTGGGGCCATCACACTCCTGGTGTCCCCTTGATGGTTCTGATAGGCCACAGCAGTGGAATTGTCCGTCTGAACCCGGATCGGGAGACCGCTGATACGGGGAGTCCAGTGAGACACAGTGCCATGAAAATTGCCCTGAGTTCGAGAACAATGATCTGCAGGGAGGACTCCTAAACAGACCAAAGACCCTGGACAGTGAGGGACTCGAAGACCGCCCCCCAACCCGAGAGGCTGGCATCCGTGGTGATCACCCGCCAACTGGGGGGGGGAGGAAGGACCGGCCCAGGGACACCGTCCGAGGATTCAGCCACCAGGAGAGATCCTGGCAAAGCTCGGGAGGGAGACGGGTCTGGCGATCAAAGCCTGCCGGGGGCTTGTCCCACCTGGATAGGATGAACAACTGAAGGTCCCGGGAGTGGAATTAGGAATAGGGAATGGCCTCGTAGTAGGCCACCATCCTGCCCAGGACGCGAATACACATCCTGATGGTCAGAGGGGACGGGACGCGGAGACGATTCACCCCCGCTTGAAGAGAGACAATCTTCTCTGGGGGAAGGAACATCCACCCAAGGCGAGTGTCGAAGATTATGCCCAGAAAAGGCATCCTCCGGCATAGGACGAGAGATGACTTGGAGTGGTTGATGAGCCACCCGAATTGGGCAAGAGCCTAGAGGGTGATGCGTAGGCTGGACAGGTTGTCCTCCAATGACTGAGCCTGGATCAGAAGGTCGTCCAGGTAAGGCACCAATTCGACCCCCCCTGGCCACGAGTGGCGCTAGCACCTTTATGAAAACCCTCGGGGTGGAGGCCAGGCCGAAGGGCAGGGCGACAAACTGAAAATGAAGAGAAACTACTGCAAAGGAACTTTTGATGAGAGAGGGCAATGGGGACATGTAGCTAAGCGTCCTGAATGTCTATGGACGTCAGGAACTTGTCCGCCTACAAGGAGGCGATCACCGACTGGAGGGATTCCATGCGGAAATGACGGACACGGACAAAGTGATTGAGCGCCTTCAGGTCCAGGATTAGGCGGAGCGAACCGTCCTTTTTGGGAACCGTAAACCGGTTAGAGTATAAACCCTGAAAGCATTCTGATTCCGGAACGATGACTCCTAGAGAGCGAAGTGAATTAATGGCCCATAAAAACTAGCCTGCCCTGGCGGGGGACCTGGGGAGCGACGTCAGGAAAAACAGTCCCGACGGAAGACCAGAAAATTAACTCTTGTATCCGGAGGAAACCACCTCCAGAACCCAAGCATCCTCCACACTTGCTTGCCAGATATCCCTTCTTCAAAGTAGTCACCCGGAGGACACGTTGTCTCTGTTGAGCAAAAATGTAAAAAATTTAGGAGGTTAGTTTACAAACCTACAGCCATAGGAGGGAGACATTGACAATTACTATAGTATCACAAAATTCCAAAAAACGATTTAACATTTTGTTTTCTAAATGGGAATCCAAGTGAAAGTATCTTACATGGAGCTCTTCCTTCGTCTTCCTCCTCCGTCGCAGGACACAGCGGTAGCCTCAGTCGATCCAACAAAGAAATAGGTAACATTGTTAGTCTGAATACATACAATTTACGTTGCTTCACCAATCCCACAAAGTTCCCACTTGAAAAGTTAGCTGTTGAAGACTGCAAGTGCACGTAAGGTCATCTAAACTCTACCGATTTGTTCTTAGACAAGTATCTTACATGGAGCTCTTCCTTAGTCTTCCTCCTCCGTCGCAGGACACAGCGGTAGCCTCAGTCGATCCAACAAAGAAAAAGGTACGTTTGCTAGTCTCAATACATACAATTTACGTTGCTTCACCAATCCCACAAAGTTCCCACTTGAAAAGTTACCTGTTGAAGGCTGCAAGTGCACGTAAGGTCATCTAAACTCTACCGATTTGTTCTTAGACAAGTATCTTACATGGAGCTCTTCCTTAGTCTTCCTCCTCCGTCACAGGACACAGCAGTTGTGCAATTAGCATGCTAAAAGATAATGTTAGAGAGAAAATTTAGCCAAATGAGAATTACAAACCTCAACTAGAAATGCTAAAATTTCTGGGGAAATTGTGTGAAGTGTTCTTGCCTCCACCAATAGCTTACAACTGGAGTGGGCGGAGTAACTGGGTGGAGTGGCTTGAGTAACTGTTGTGTGGTTGGATTGGCTGGAGTAACTGTGGAAAGGTTGGACTGGGCAGAGTAACTTTATGGAGTGGGCAGAGTAACTGTGTGGAGTGTTTGGACTGAGTAAAGATAGTAAACATTACACTAACCAATTGATTGATCGAATTTAAAAAGTGCACATGGCAAGCTTAATAGAGTGAAAAATGCATTTCAACTTTTATTTATTTATATAGCACATTTAATTTCAACAATGTTGCCCAAAGTGCTTCACAGTTACATTAAAACATACATTTATAAAAACATTAGCAGCATTAACAAGCCTAACAGATGAAGGTATGACCACATGCATTTGGGGGGGGTCTCAGCATCTTGACGTAGAATGGTCAACCAAGAACTCCAAGTCAGTCACATTGTGATGATACTGCTTTTCAAAGGCCTTGAAATGGTTTTTGACATACAAGGCTACACCTCCGCCACCTTTACTTGCAATGTCAGGACGGTTCGTGTATGAGAGGTGTCTGTTGCGTTTGAACAGGTTGTAGTCCTCCAGCTGGAGACTTTCAGCAACAGAAGAGCCTGAGAGATGAGTTTCAGTGAAACATAAAACATCTCCAAGTGTCAACTCGTGGTGAGATTTGATATCTTCAATGTGAGCTGGTAATCCTTCCGTGTTGTGATGGATAATTGTTAATGTTTGCTGTTTGTCTGTTGTCTGTAAAAACTTTAAGAGAGGCATAACACTTTCCAGTGATGCATTCTTCATTGAGTCCAGGGAGGCTGTGATTTCAGGATCAGCAAAGATCTTCCTCTCATCAAAGTCTGTTATGTGCAGTCCTTGCAGTGTAGTCGTTCTACTCAGAGCTACATAGGCCATTCCCAGTTGGAAGACCCGTTTCAATGAGACCACTGCCGACTGTATCGACATCCCCTGACACTTATGAATCGTACATGCAAAAGCCAACTTCAGGGGGAACTGCCTGCGAACAACTCCTTTCCAGGACGTCCCTCCATGACAGTACCCACTGGAGGATGTCCTATTGGATCTCTGTAGGGACAGGAAGCGTGAGAGGTTAAAAGGCCCCTCCCCTACCCTCCCACCAGTATTCTTCCTGTCCCTACAGGGATAGGAGCAGTGAGTGGATCCCTGCAAAATGTAGGGAGCAAACACTAGGCCGAGGCTGGTCGGGGGGCTCTTGCCTCTCCTCTTCAGCCTCCGTGGGGCCTAAAAGCCAGCACCCCTCTGGGAAGGGGTCCCCTAGCTTGTCCGGTACCTTTTTTTCCTGGAGCAGGCCGCAGGTACCTGGACGCTGAGCGGCTTCTCCGACGGAGCTCTGCGCTCAGCAGCGGCTCCGCCCTCCTCGATGATGCGATCGGCGTCACTTCCTGTGCGACCCGGAAGTGACGCGTCCAAGATGGCGGCGCGCATACATGCTGGAGGCCTCGGTTTGGGGCCTCGCATGTGGGGTTGATTTTTCTATGGAAGAGTCCCCCAGAAGAGGAGGCGGTCCCGGCGGCGATGAGGGGAGGGCCTGTAAGGTAGGAACCTTATTTAAATGCTATGATGTGTGCTTATGTGGCGGTTGCATCATGGAGGCCCAAGGTGTGAGCAAGCTAGATGCGGTTGCTGACCCCCTCGTCCAGAGTAATGTAAGTAGTATCCGGCTGGCAGGTGTATAGTTCCCCCTAGGCTGGTTTTTATATCTCCTTCTCCCCCCATTAAGGTGGAAAAGGAGGCGGGACATAGACCGCATGGAGACACCAAGAAAAAAGCTAAGAAGTGTGCGACATGCACAAAAAAGCTGTCTGAGTCGTATAGAAAGGCCCTCTGCATGGATTGCTTAGCAAGGATCCTGAAGGAAGAACAACCATCCTTCCTGGAAGAGCTGAGAACCATCGTCAGGGAGGAAGTACAGGCGGCCGGAATGAATCAGCCCCCTTCTCTTCCAGTTCCCGCTTCCCCTCCGTCCAAGCGTACCAGGGTACACTTAGTATCGGATTCAGAGGAAGAAACCGGGTACCCTTCAGACGATCTGGAGGATCAGATCCCCCCTTCGGTGTCAGAGGAGCCTAGGAAATACCTGTTTTCCTCGGATCAGCTGGACTCGCTCCTTACTGCAGTAAGGCAGACCATGGCAGTTGAGGAGGAGGAGCCGAAACGTTCTATACAGGACGAGATGTTCGGCGGATTAAGGGCCAGGAAAAGAAAGATTTTCCCGGTGAATTCTTACCTTCAAGATCTGATCAAAGAGGAATGGGAAGAAGGTGACAAAAAACTCTATATTCCCAGGGAATTCAAGAGCAGACTGGCCTTCAATCCAGAGGAGACTAAACTTTGGGATGAAATTCCAAAAGTCGACATCCAGGTGGCCAAGGTGGTGAAGAAGACATCTATTCCATTCGAGGATTCTTCACAATTAAAAGACCCCATGGACCGGAAGATGGATGGACTCCTGAAGAAGGCCTGGGAATCCTCAGCGGCCACTATTAATGCTAACATTTCAGCAACCTCAGTGGCCCGAGCAATGTGCTTATGGCTGGAGCAACTGGAGGAGCATCTCAAGATGAAGACCTCCAGGGAGGAAATTCTTGAGTCCTTACCCTTATTAAAATTTGCTGCATCCTTCATGGCGGACGCCTCAGCAGAGTCCATTCGTTTCGCTGCCAGGAACGACGCTCTTACGAACACTGCAAGACGGGCCCTCTGGCTCAAATCCTGGACAGGAGACATTGCCTCTAAAAATAAATTATGCGCAATTCCCTTCACCGGAACATACCTTTTCGGCCAGGTCCTCGATTCCATTCTGGAAAGCGCAGCCGATAAAAAGAAAGGGTTTCCAGAGGAAAAAGCAAAAAAGCCTGTGCAGCCCTTTCGTAAGACCTCCAAACAGTATACACCTTCAGAGAGAGGGAAAGGTAAAACAGGTAGATGGAGCTACCCTAAAGGAGGGAGAGGTAGGGGTTTCCTCTTCAATCCCAACTCAGGCCCAAGTAAGCAATGACATCAGGCCAGTAGGGGGCAGGCTCCGCTTATTTTGGGAATCCTGGACTCGGATTACCCAAAACCAGTGGATCCTAAAAACCATCCGAGAAGGGGTAAAATTAGATTTCCGTGGTCCTCCCCCGGAAAGATTCCTGGTTACAAAAGTCCATTCAGTGAGTCAGCAGAATCAATTAGGTCTGGACGTGCAGAAACTACTAAAATTAAATGCTATCGTCCAGGTTCCGGAAAATCAGAAATTTCTAGGTCATTACTCAAGTCTCTTTCTAATAAAGAAACCAGACGGATCCTACAGGACAATTATCAATCTGAAGTACCTGAACAAATCAATAACCTATCACAAATTCAAGATGGAATCCATAAAGTCGGCAATTCCGTTGATTTCAGAGGGAGACCTTCTATGCACCTTGGACCTGAAGGATGCGTATTACCACATCCCGATTCACCCCCTACACCAGAAATATCTCAGGTTTGCAGTCATTCAGGAGGGGACGGTTCTTCATTATCAATTCCAGTGTCTCCCCTTTGGAATCTCTTCAGCCCCTCGAATATTTACAAAAGTCATCACGGAAATTGTGGCGCATTTGAGAAAGCAGCAAATAAGGATTGTTCCATATTTGGACGATTTTCTTCTTATAGCCAACACGAAACAAAATCTAGAGGACAGTATTCATCAGACCTTAGCCCTCTTCAAGGATCTAGGTTGGGTGATAAATTACCCCAAATCCGACCTGGTACCAAACACCAAAAAACAGTTCTTAGGGGTTCTCTTGGACACAGAAAGTCAGTTCTCCTTCCTTCCAGAATCCAAACAGGAGATGATAAGGAGAAAGATATTGGCCTTCCAGAAACAGAAGGGTCATACTTTAAGGGAGGCAATGAAGATCCTTGGCCTAATGACTTCATGCATCTCAGTGATCCCGTGGGCCCAGTTCCATTCCAGGAGCCTACAGTCCGCAGTGCTGGCAGCTTGGGACAGGGATCATCAGTCCTTGGACTCAAAGGTAACACTTACAAAGCGGTGTCTAGATTCTCTATCCTGGTGGACCAATCCCGGAAACCTAAAGAAGGGGGTTGCCTGGAACCTTTCTCCTTCTATAGTCATCACCACGGATGCGAGCCAGTGGGGTTGGGGGGCCCATCTGGAAGGACATGTCTTCCAGGGCAAATGGTCCACCCTGGACAGCCGCAGATCATCAAACTACAGGGAGCTGAAGGCGGTATGGAAGACACTAATGTCAGCCGAATATATTCTCTCCAACCACCACATCAGAGTGCTGTCAGACAACATAACCACCGTATGTTACCTGAAGCGTCAGGGGGGTACCAGGAACCCTCTACTTCTGGAGTTATCCGAAAAAATATTTCACTGGGCAGAGAGGAAAGTCCTCTCGGTGACAGCGGTCCACTTAAAGGGGGCAGAGAACTCCGCGGCAGACTTTCTGAGCAGACACTGTCTCGATGCAGGCGAATGGTGTCTAAACCGGGAAGTTTTCCTTCAATTATGCCATCAATGGGGGTTCCCACAGATAGACCTATTTGCCTCCAGAAGGAACACCCAGGTAGATCAATTCTTCTCCCTGAACCCCAGAGACAATCCGAGGGGGGTAGACGCCTTATCCCAGAAATGGGACATGGAATTAGCTTATGCCTTTCCTCCGTTTCCTTTAATTCCGCTGGTCCTGAAAAAACTAAAGGCTTGCTCAGCGACCCTTATCCTGATAGCCCCAGCCTGGCCAAAGAGAGCCTGGTTTCCGCTCCTGACGGACTTACTCCTAGAAGACCCAATAACCCTTCCAGCAAGGAAGGACCTTCTCGTTCAGGGGCCCCTGGTACACCCGAATCTCGAGAAGTTAATGCTAACAGCCTGGATCCTGAAAGGCAGATCCTGAGAAGTAAAGGCCTTTCGGATAAGGTAATCTCAACCTTGCAGCAGAGCCGAAAACCGGTAACCTCTGCCATATACTTAAAGATATGGAAAAGGTTTTTATCATGGCTCGCAGACACTCATCCTGGAATCTCGGTCCCATCTATAGGCTGCATTCTGGACTTTTTACAGGCAGGGTTCGACCTGGGCCTAAAGCCCAGTACCCTTAAGGTCCAGATTTCGGCTTTGAGTAGTTTTCTTGACACCCCTCTGGCCGACCACAGGTGGATTAGGAGGTTTGTTAAATCGATTTCCAGATTAAGACCCACTGTTAGACAGACGGTTCCCCCATGGGACTTGAATGTAGTCCTAGAGAGTCTTTGTAGGTCCCCCTTTGAACCTATTGATCAATTATCAGATAAAATGCTTTCCCTTAAAGCAGTCTTCTTACTAGCTATTACCACAGCTCGTAGAATTGGGGAGATTCAGGCCCTCTCCATCAGAGAACCATTCTTGAGGATTCTGGACGACAGAGTCATTCTGAAATTAGACCCATCTTTCTTACCAAAAGTGGTATCACCGTTTCACAGAGAGCAGGAAATAATTCTTCCCTCCTTTTGTACCTCCCCTAAGAATGCGAAAGAAGAAAGGTTCCATTGCCTCGACGTAAGAAGAACCATTCTGGCTTACCTCCAAAGGACGGAGCCGTGGAGAAGATCACAGAACCTCTTCGTTTCCTTTGGGGGAAAGAACAGAGGCAACAAGGCCTCGAAACAAACTCTAGCCCGCTGGATCAGAGACTTGATTCGAGAGGCTTACTCACAGAAAGGACTTCCTTGTCCGTTCCCCTTAAGAGCCCACTCCACCAGAGCAGTCGCATCATCGTGGGCAGAGAAAGCAGATGCTTCTGTAGAGCAGATTTGCAAGGCCGCAACCTGGTCCAGTTTCTCTACATTCATTAAGCACTATAGATTAGATTCCCTGGCCAACCAGGATCTGGCATTTGGTCGCAAGGTCCTTCAGGCTGTGGTCCCCCCCTAGTTGTTTAGCTGGTAGTTCTCCAGTGGGTACTGTCATGGAGGGATGTCCTGGAAACGAAGGTTTAGTCTTACCGGTAAACGGTTTTCCAGGAGTCCGACATGACAGTACCCGTTATTTTCCCCCCCATAATTCTTTTCGGTTATTGCCAGGATCCTTAAAATTATCTTTCCGATGTGTGTCTAACATGGAAGTTTAATAAATACGTTGGATCCTATCTGGTGTAGTAATTGGAAAGAACACTGGTGGGAGGGTAGGGGAGGGGCCTTTTAACCTCTCACGCTTCCTGTCCCTACAGAGATCCAATAGGACATCCTCCAGTGGGTACTGTCATGTCGGACTCCTGGAAAACCGTTTACCGGTAAGACTAAACCTTCGTTTCTGTCTCAGGTTTTCCTCTACCCTTTCTATGTACACCAAGTTGTCAGCATCACAAGATGACTTGTTACGGTATCTCTGTCCTGCATTTGGATTGTCCAGCACAAGCCCAAGCTTGTTTACCGTAGTAGCACCATTCTCAGTCTGGATGATTATTCTTGCAATCTTGCCAAATGTCCCATTAACAAGCCCGTCTTCAACATCAATGTTTCTTGTGATCATGATACAGGCACCTTTAGCTGCTTGCAGTGTGTCAATCAGATTGTCTTTGTGTCCTTTGAAAGGTTGGTGTTGCCTCTGCATCACTCCTGTTTTAGGGTCTTTTCTGTAATCGTCGGCATCTATGTTGGTGACGTTTGAATGGAGAACAGACACAGTTGCGGCATTATATTTGTGAACCTCTTTGTTGGTGGCAAAGATGTGCAGCACGTCATTAGGGCAGTGGATGGGATCTGTCAAAGCCTGAGCAAGCAGAGCTTTGTCATCATTGCTTAAGGTGCCAGTCTTTTGCTTGACTCTGATTCTATTCAAAAGCTCAGCAAATTAAATGTCATCCTTCTGTCGCATGATCTCTGTCAGCGTGATCATCTGAAAGTAGTCTTTCCAGACGTCATTGGTATTTTCCTCAAACACGCAGAGTGGCTTACTTTTTCCCAGCGGGGGGACCTGGTAAAAGTCTCCTACTGCTAGTACTGACATACCACCAAAAGGTTTCTTACTGCCTTTGATTTGCTGTAATCTCCAGTTGATGTAGGCAAACAGGGGCTTTGAAATCATTGACACCTCGTCAATAACAATGATCTCCGCATTTGACAGCTGTGCCCTCACTTCATCTATGAGATTTCTAAGTCCTTGGTAGGGTGGCTTCAAGCTTCTTGGCAACTTCAGCAGAGAATGCAAAGTGTTGCCTGAAATGTTGAAAGCTGTTGTTCCTGTAAATGCAGTTAGTAAAATGCTGGGCATGGATAAGTCTGCTTCCTCACGTAGTCTGGTAAGTTTACAGAGTATCTTTGTCGCCTCAGCATAGATGGGTCAGGATTTAGGCTACGCACACGGTTAGTGCACCAGTCACAAACTGAGTACAATGTCTGAGCTTGTGTCCGGTTAAGTTTTCTGTACATTTTATGAAGGAAATCAGGGCACATTTGTGGGGCCTTCACAGTAAGCGCAATTCCACCTGTTTGTTTGTGACGTGTATACTCCGGAACATCATCTTGTTCATTCTCATGAAGTGGCTCCCATTCTTTGCGTTCCTCTATACATTCCAACCTATCTAACTCAACTTCTGGGGCAAAGGTGTTGCAAGCATCTTCAACAGGGCCGTTTTTTACAAAGTCATCCAAGACTTGTTCCACAATTTTGTTGTGTTGTTCGAACTTCTTTTGGTTGCTGGTAACAATTGCAGACACTGCTCGGATTGCTTCTTCTCCTGGTAAGCTCACACAGGAGCCTTTGTAAAAATCCTGGTGTGTTGGGAACCTTACAATTTTCAGTGATGACTCTGAGCGGTGGGGGAGGTAGAGTTTAAGCAGTCTGCCGTAGTAGTTCTCGGGGTCCTTCTTCTCTGAGAAGCGTGCGTACCTGATGATTGCAGGCTTTTTTGAATCGTTCCCATTTCATTCAAAAGGCTGACACGCTTGCCGTCTTCCTTTTGCTTGCCATCTTCCTTCTGCTTGCCATAGACAACCCTGTAATGGGATGCAAAGTCTGCCAGACACATGGACTCAAACTCTGGTGTTTCGGGTCTGGCTCTGTATTTGTCGACAAAACTCGTCATCCACACATTAAGAGATTCGGCTGGTTTGTTCTGCAATGCACTGAGCAGGAGACTCATTTTCAGTGCGTTGTCACCAGTTGGCAGAAAAACAACCTCACGTGAGCAAGACTTCATTTTCAGGCTGCACGTGCGGGCCACAGACTCCTGGGCGCTGACCTCTCTGTGTTTTGAATAAGCCTGAAGAACTTCTTTCATTTCTTCTCGTTCTGTCTCTATTTCTGGGCTCATTTCTTTAACTATTGTTCTGAGATGGTCACTCAGCTCGCGTTCTGGCTTGGATATGTAGGATAACATGTACATGATGCAACCATACTCATCAAGAATGTACTGGATGTCCATGTTGGCATTCCAGGCCGTCAGCAAATGTGGATTGTAGTTGTTCACCCAGCAGTCCTTGACATCTCGCTTCATTACAATCACGCTTGAGGAGGTCAATGCCTCAATGTACGAGTTGTATTGATTCGAAGTCATATCACACTGTGCCAGTAGCTGTGACATGTCTTCAAGCTGCACTTTCGGGTTATTAAGCAAATCCCAGACTGGTTTCAGTTTGTTTTTGGCTGCTTGTGGTTTCATTGCACAATCTCCTTGTTATTCTGGAATCGGGTAAGTTATCCTCGTTTTTGTAATAGGTGGCTTTGGAAATCCAAATCTGCATGCTCTGTTACCTTTCTTGCACGATTTTGAATGAGATCTGCTGTGCATTTGAAGTTCTGTTACAAATCTGTGAAGTAGGGCCTGTTCATCAGGCTTCATCAGGCAGCTGGCATGAGATGTTATGATCTATAAAGGCACACACCTGGTCATCACTGTCTTGTCCAAATATAGGAGCTCCTGCTACCCAACAGAGACAATGTATATGAGGGCTCCCTCTCGCCTGAAATTCAACCCGGTAAAAGTAATCGATAACTTCACCGATTGGCTGTGCAGGACCCAACAGCAGCTCTCGCATCAGAGCATCAACCCGTTTGTCAAACATGCGCATGGTGGTCACTGGGTTGCCTCGAAGGATGTCACACTTTTCAGCCCAGTCTAGCTCTGCAAAATCCACCTTTTGACCTTGTTGTGCCTTTATTGCCGTGATTACCTCTGGCCATCTGAATTCTGCAGCAGAGAAGGTAAGAAAAAATGTTGGCTTACCCAATTGTCTGACCATGGCTAGAAAATTCTTCAGATTTTTATCCCAATAAGCTGGGCTCCCTCTCAGTGGTTGCATGAACCTTGTGGCATCTCGGTTTCGCACCAACCTCTCAACCTCACGCTTGTCCTGTAGCAGCTTGTTGGATATTTTCTGTCCATCCCTGGTATTGGATTTTCCTTTCCTTAACTGGATGGACATGCTGCTTTTGGCCATGTGTGTTTCTGTGACAAATTGCGCAAAGAAGAGATAGCTTGTGTCTCTAGAAAAACGAGTATCAACACAAAAAAGCCTTGCATTGAAATACATGCTCGGGGACAGTTTGACTTGTCTTGCCTGGTCCAATGTATTCTGTCCAGTAGGAAACTGAACAGGGAAAGCCATTGCCTCAAGCCTAGGAACTTTAAAGAAGCTGACAGGTGTGTTTCCTTGTGCAGGTGCAATGCTGAATATTCCATCACTGTGTGTCAGTGCTTCTTCTCCAAGGTCAGATCGCTGCAAACAACTGTCTAGGCCAATTCCAGGTCTTAGTAAATCCTTCTCATCCTCAGCATTGGGAGGTTGTTGGTCATGGCCTTCCTGTTGCTCAGAAGCAGCCAGTAAACATGCAGACTCTACCTCTGATGGATCACAATTTTCATTGCGTTCAAGTATCTCCATCATTTCAATTTCATCACAACTGTTGAGTTCCATCCCATCATCATCATTATCCGCATTATCAGCAGCGATTGTCTCATCCACTCTGATTGAAATGTCACTGTAGTCGGGGTGTGTGTCAATGAGTTTTGACAGACCTGCTACTACATTTCTCATGTTGACATTGTGAAACAGCTGGTGGCCTTTGTAAGTCAGACGTCTTTTCAGCTTCACTCTGTGTAACTTGGATGTGCTGTGCGATCTTGGTAGAGTATTGACTGTGGTTTCCACCTCAGATGGCACACACACTACAGCGCCGTGTATAGCTGCCTGTCGACCTTTGGGAAGTGTGATGATCTTGGCAAATGGCAGTATTTTGGCCAAAAGTTGTCTTTCCAGCACATTCAAATCGCAAAGCTCTGGGGGAATGGGCGCCAGCTCCATGTTGTTAGCCACAGCGATGGATGATTTGTGTCCTGCTTTTAAATGTGAATTACAGTTGTGACAAATCCATTCTTTGGTCCTTTCATCTGGTACGGTGCATTGTTCAGGGCCTTGACAGTGATTGTTGCACACATGGACATATTTCCCTGTCAAACAGGCAGCAACAATGTGTAGATTCGTCTTGTAATTGCTGTGAATGCAATGTTTCACTTGGTTAGGGAAAAGGGTGCGATGACACATCGTGCACACAAAAGTTGGCCCAGCTTTAATGCATTCATGGAAAGTGGATATAGCTGTCTGCATTAGGCTGTTGTCCACTGGTTGACTGCATTCCCGCATGACATGAGTCCATCATCTATATTTCATTCTTATTTTGAAGGCACATTGCATCTTATGGGTTATGCGAAAGTCTGCTTGAGTGTGATGCTTCATTTTCATGTAACTCATGCAATGTTGCAAGTGACGTTTTCTGAAAGCAGGATTATTATGATATTTTCTGGTGATGTATTGCTTCTGCTTCAAGTTGAAATCGGCATTTGTCGCATATTTTCTGGTGATGTATTGCTTCTTCTTCAAGTTAAAAATGGCATTTGTCGCATATTTGCTGGTTGTATATTGCTTCTGCTTTAACTTGAAACCTGCATCTGTTGCATATTTTCTGGTGATGTATTGCTTCTTCTTCAAGTTAAAATTGGAATCTGTCGCATATTTGCTAGTTGTGTATTGCTTCTGCTTCAAGTTGAAATTGGCATCTGTCGCATATTTGCAAATGATACATTTCTTCTGCTTCAACTTAAAATCAGCATCTGCTCTGTATCAGCTGGTGATGTATGTCCTCTTCTTATTGGTGACAGACATCTTTGTAGCCTTGAAACCACGCCTTCTTTCATTTCTGTGTCTTGTCTTCAGTTTTTGCTGTTGCTGTGCATTTAATTTGGAAAATGCCTTACTGTCCTTCCATATGCCCTGTGAGGATTTTGCATCAAGTGACCTTGGAGAATGCTTGCTGGCTGGGAATCCAGTGTGTGTTGCATCTTTGGTCATCTGTGTCACTTTGTTCTCCACATGCTTTCCATTATGTGGTTTTTCAGATTGCATCGGTGGGGACAGCAAACCATCTGACAGACGTCTTGCACGATGAAATGAGACTGGCATGAAGTAATACTGCAGTCCATCAATAGGGCCTCTGTTGTCTGTAAGGAGCAATTCATACAAATTATAAATCCTTGCCCCCATATCACTCAAATGTGTAAAAGTGATCATAACAGCTTTTCTTTTTCCAGTGGCAGGAAGTCCATCCTTATTTCGACTATGAGAATCAAATAGTCCATATCTCCCAGACTTGTCTCTGAACAATGCAATATGACACTACTATAAAAAGTGCATGTGTAACATCTGCATTGAGGCACTGTAGTCTTGTGGAGAGGTCAACAAACCAACCTTGGATGTCACTGTCTACCGTGGCTCTCACACATCCCGATAACACTGGAGATTTAACAACGTTATATTCATATTTTTCAGTGTTGACTCTGAGGGGCACTTCTTCCAATGTCAAGTGTTGGTGCTGATAGACATTTCTTTGTTTTAACTGTTGTATTGTTGTGCCATACAAGCTGTCGCCCTTCTTCAGTATTTGATCAAGATCATCCTTCCTCACATCATCAAGCTCACTGTGGTATGCCAAAAATGTCAGAGCCATGCATGTACACTGTTTGTTCCTTAAACTTCCATAGTCATGATGACCCTGATGAAATGATGCCTGCACAGATATCTCACTTGGTACGCATCGTTCTTGCATGCCATGGTTTTCAGAAGTGCCCATCACACTGTCAGTGTGCTCTTGAACTTGACACTTAGTTGAACATGGGAATGACACCACAGGTTCACTATGTACCTCCTTGGCACATTCACTTTCACAAACCTCCATTTCCACTATGCTGCTGTGGGGCTCCGGATCCCAAAAACGTGGGTCTGAAAGGTGCAGTTTAGTCCAGCGTATCTTTGCAGCTTTAGATCTCTTTCCTTTAGATGGCATGATGATATTCACACAGCTCTAATTTTACCACATGACAGGAGGCTTCACATTTGCATAACTCTCTTTACTGAAAATCTTTACTGAAAATCTCCACAGAAACACAACAACCAATCAGAAAAAAGTCAGTCTATGACATCACTTCCTCTTTCTTTGCTGCTCCAGCCTGGCACAGGTCAGAGTATTTTGCCTCTCCTGATTACTTTTCATTCATCAAACGGTCATATTTTAATAACTGTAAATCCTACAGCGAAGAGCTTTATATTGTGAGAATCACAAGACCCAGATCTACATTTTGATGCATAGTATGTCTCTGCAATATTAACAATGAAGGCAAAGTCGCAGTTTAGAAATTGCCCTTCAAATGTGAGCTTTGCAGAGTGGAGTTTCAATGAATGTCAATGGACGGCGTGAGTTGCAAACAAATGGTCATATTGTGAAAACTATCAGGACTATGGATTAGCCGTGGACATTTATAGTGGCAGCAGGGATAGCTGAACGTTTTGATATAAGATTTATGTAGGTGGGCCTGAAAATGAGGGAGTGGTGGCAGTTTAGAAATCATGTCCTGATTTTTTAGCTTTTGCCAGCTCCCACTCTAGCTTTGCCATTCATTCCTATGGGACAACTTTTGCCACAAGAACCACAATATTCCGTGAACCATTCGGTGAAACGTTCCACAAAGTAATAGCAATCCGATCGGGAACAATCTGCACGTTTTGGTAAATTTTTGTCTATGTAGTGTAAAAACTGTTGGAGGAGTTAGAGTGGCAAATTTGGCTATAATAAGAATAAGATTAACTAGAAAAGGTACAATTTCTGGGGAAATTGTGTGATGTGTTCTTGCCTCCACCAGTAGCTTACAACTGGAGTGGGCGGAGTAACTGGGTGGAGTGTAGACTCTGCCCACTTTTATAAATTTTGACCTTTGTCTCACACTGACCCACCCTGCCGAGTTTGGGTGCTGTGAGAATGACAGCTGTTTAAAGGTTTCTTATTGAAGTCAATAGGGAAAATCTGATTGGTTGTTTTTGGCCCCGCCCACTTTTCTGAATTTTAATCCTAATCCTAAATTGTCCAACTGTACCAAGTTTGGGGATCCTGCCATTAACAGTCTAAGAGCAGCGGCAGTTTTACATTTTCCCATTAAAACATATAGCTGAAATTTGATTGGCCGTTGTAGACCCCGCCCACTTTAAAACATTTGAATTCTAGTCACCTATTAACCGAATATATTAAGTTTAACAACCCTGCCATTAACAATGTTGAAATGGCAGCAATTTAAAATTTTCTCATTGAAGACAATAGGGAAAATCTGATTTGTTGTTGTTGGCTCCGCCCACTTTTACATTTTTTGAATCCAAAGTAATCTATGACCTGATCTCAGCGATTTGAAGCCCCTGACATCAATCATGGCAGCATTTTTCAATTTTCTGAATTTTTTTTTTTCCATATTGAAATCAATGAAAGAAATCTGATTGGTTGTTTGTAGCTCCGCCCACTTTTTAATGTCCCCAAAATGTGACAGAAATTTTCAGGTTGACCCCATGACTGAGTGACCCAAGTTTGGTGAGTTTCACTCCGAAGCTGTATGAGTGACAAACATTTGCATTTTTCCAATAAAACTCTATGGGAGAAAAAAAGAGGTTTTCGGGGGCCCGCCCCAGGGGCCCGGAGGGTGGGATCGGTTAACAAAGCACAAGCAAGATACTCGGGTATGTGCCGACCAAGAGTGCAAAGTTCGGTATTTATACTCCTAAATCTGTGGGAGGAGTAGCAATTTGAACGTCTCATTGTAGTCAATGGGGAGAATTTGATTGGTTCTGTGTGGCCCCGCCCACATTTTCGGGTCTCCGAAATGTGCTAACAAATTGCGCGTTGACCCCATGACTAAGTGACCCAAGTTTGGTGACTTTAGTTTAAAATCTGTGCGACTGGGAGCGATTTGAAAATTGTCCCTGTCAAAGTCAATGGGAAAAACATGGATTTTGGGGGCCCTGTCCCAGGGGCCCGGAGGGTGGGATCGGGTAACAAAGCAAAAGCAAGGTACTCGGGTGGGTGCCGACCAAGTCTGCAAAGTCTGGAATTTGTACTCCTAAAAATGTGGGAGGAGTAGCAATTTGAAGTTCTCATTAAAGTCAATGGGGAGATTTTGATTGGTTCTGTATGGCCCCGCCCACTTTTTGGGGTCCCCGAAATGTGCCCAAAATTTTCGGGTTGACTCCATGACTAAGTGACCCAAGTTTGGTGACTTTAGCGTCAAAGCCTGGCGAGTGGGAGCGATTTGAAAATTTACCCTGTCAAAGTCTATGGGAAAAAAGGGGGCTTCCGGGGCCCGCCACGGGGGCCCCGGGGGTGGGATCGCTCCACAAAGTAATAGCAATCCGATCGGGTACAATCTGCACGTTTTGGTAAATTTTTGTCTATGTAGTGTAAAAACTGTGGGAGGAGTTAGGGTGGCAAATTTGGCTATAATAATAATAATAATAACTAGAAAAGGTACAATTTCTGGGGAAATTGTGTGATGTGTTCTTGCCTCCACCAGTAGCTTACAACTGGAGTGGGCGGAGTAACTGGGTGGAGTGTAGACTCCGCCCACTTTTATAAATTTTGACCTTTGTCTCACACTGACCCACCCTGCCGAGTTTGGGTGCTGTGAGAATGACAGCTGTTTAAAGGTTTCTTATTGAAGTCAATAGGGAAAATCTGATTGGTTGTTTGTGGCTCCGCCCACTTTTTAGCATCCCCAAAATGAGATATACATTGGCACAGTCCTCCAGTGACCAACTGTGCCAAGTTTCGGGAACCCTGCCATTAAAAGTCTAAGAGCAGCGGCAGTTTGAATTTTTCCCATTTAAACAAATGGCTGAAATTTGATTGGCCGTTGTAGACTCCGCCCACTTTTTCATTATTTTTTGAATCCAGTCACCCAATGACCTACGGTGCCAAGTTTGGGTATTCTGGCTTAAATACTGTGAGAATGACAGCAATTTAAAAGTTTCTCATTGAAGTCAATAGGGAAAATCTGATTTGTTGTTGTTGGCTCCGCCCACTTTTAAATTTTTTGAATCCAAACTAATCTATGACCTGATCTCAGCGATTTGAAGCCCCTGACATCAATCATGGCAGCATTTTTCAATTTTCTGAAATTTTTTTTTTCCATATTGAAATCAATGAAAGAAATCTGATTGGTTGTTTTTGGGCCCGCCCACTTTTCAAAATTTTAATCCTAATCCTAAATTGTCCAACTGTACCAAGTTTGGGAAACCTGCCATTAACAGTCTAAGAGCAGCGGCAGTTTGAATTTTTCCCATTTAAACAAATGGCTGAAATTTGATTGGCCGTTGTAGACTCCGCCCACTTTTTCATTATTTTTTGAATCCTGTCACCCAATGACCTACGGTGCCAAGTTTGGGTATTCTGGCTTAAATACTGTGAGAATGACAGCAATTTAAAGGTTTCTTATTGAAGTCAATAGGGAAAATCTGGTTGTTTGTAGCTCCGCCCACTTTTTAATGTCCCCAAAATGTGACAGAAATTTTCAGGTTGACCCCATGACTGAGTGACCCAAGTTTGGTGAGTTTCACTCCGAAGCTGTATGAGTGACAAACATTTGCATTTTTCAATAAAACTCTATGGGAGAAAAAAAGAGGTTTTCGGGGGCCCGCCCCAGGGGCCCGGAGGGTGGGATCGGTTAACAAAGCACAAGCAAGATACTCGGGTATGTGCCGACCAAGAGTGCAAAGTTCGGTATTTATACTCCTAAATCTGTGGGAGGAGTAGCAATTTGAACGTCTCATTGTAGTCAATGGGGAGAATTTGATTGGTTCTGTGTGGCCCCGCCCACATTTTCGGGTCTCCGAAATGTGCTAACAAATTGCGCGTTGACCCCATGACTAAGTGACCCAAGTTTGGTGACTTTAGTTTAAAATCTGTGCGACTGGGAGCGATTTGAAAATTGTCCCTGTCAAAGTCAATGGGAAAAACATGGATTTTGGGGGCCCTGTCCCAGGGGCCCGGAGGGTGGGATCGGGTAACAAAGCAAAAGCAAGGTACTCGGGTGGGTGCCGACCAAGTCTGCAAAGTCTGGAATTTGTACTCCTAAAAATGTGGGAGGAGTAGCAATTTGAAGTTCTCATTAAAGTCAATGGGGAGATTTTGATTGGTTCTGTATGGCCCCGCCCACTTTTTGGGGTCCCCGAAATGTGCCCAAAATTTTCGGGTTGACTCCATGACTAAGTGACCCAAGTTTGGTGACTTTAGCGTCAAAGCCTGGCGAGTGGGAGCGATTTGAAAATTTACCCTGTCAAAGTCTATGGGAAAAAAGGGGGCTTCCGGGGCCCGCCACGGGGGCCCCGGGGGTGGGATCGCTCCACAAAGTAATAGCAATCCGATCGGGTACAATCTGCACGTTTTGGTAAATTTTTGTCTATGTAGTGTAAAAACTGTGGGAGGAGTTAGGGTGGCAAATTTGGCTATAATAATAATAATAATAACTAGAAAAGGTACAATTTCTGGGGAAATTGTGTGATGTGTTCTTGCCTCCACCAGTAGCTTACAACTGGAGTGGGCGGAGTAACTGGGTGGAGTGTAGACTCCGCCCACTTTTATAAATTTTGACCTTTGTCTCACACTGACCCACCCTGCCGAGTTTGGGTGCTGTGAGAATGACAGCTGTTTAAAGGTTTCTTATTGAAGTCAATAGGGAAAATCTGATTGGTTGTTTGTGGCTCCGCCCACTTTTTAGCATCCCCAAAATGAGATATACATTGGCACAGTCCTCCAGTGACCAACTGTGCCAAGTTTCGGGAACCCTGCCATTAACAGTCTAAGAGCAGCGGCAGTTTGAATTTTTCCCATTTAAACAAATGGCTGAAATTTGATTGGCCGTTGTAGACCCCGCCCACTTTTTAAATTTTTTGACCCCAGTCACCCAATGACCTACGGTGCCTAGTTTGGGTATTCTGGCTTAAATACTGTGAGAATGACAGCAATTTAAAAGTTTCTCATTGAAGTCAATAGGGAAAATCTGATTGGTGGTTTGTAGCTCCGCCCACTTTTTAATGTCCCCCAAAATGTGACAGAAATTTTCAGGTTGACCCCATGACTAAGTGACCCAAGTTTGGTGACTTTAGTTTAAAATCTGTGCGACTGGGAGAGATTTGAAAATTGTCCCTGTCAAAGTCAATGGGAAAAACGTGGATTTTGGGGGCCCTGTCCCAGGGGCCCGGAGGGTGGGATCGGGTAACAAAGCAAAAGCAAGGTACTCGGGTGGGTGCCGACCAAGTCTGCAAAGTTTGGAATTTGTACTCCTAAAAATGTGGGAGAAGTAGCAATTTGAAGGTCTCATTAAAGTCAATGGGGAGATTTTGATTGGTTCTGTGTGGCCCCGCCCACTTTTTGGGGTCCCCGAAATGTGCCCAAAGTTTTCGGGTTGACTCCATGACTAAGTGACCCAAGTTTGGTGACTTTAGTTTAAAATCTGTGCGAGTGGGAGCGATTTGAAAATTTACCGTGTCAAAGTCTATGGGAAAAAAGGGGGCTTCCGGGGCCCGCCACGGGGGCCCCGGGGGTGGGATCGCTCCACAAAGTAATAGCAATCCGATCGGGTACAATCTGCACGTTTTGGTAAATTTTTGTCTATGTAGTGTAAAAACTGTGGGAGGAGTTAGGGTGGCAAATTTGGCTATAATAAGAATAAGAAGAATAAGAATAATAATATATATGTGAGATAACATTATGTGGTCTTGCTATGCAAGAACACATAATAATATATATGTGAGATAATAGTATGTGGTCTTGCTATGCAAGAACACATAATAATAATAATATATATGTGAGATAATAGTATGTGGTCTTGCTATGCAAGAACACATAACTAGAAAAGGTACAATTTCTGGGGAAATTGTGTGATGTGTTCTTGCCTCCACCAGTAGCTTACAACTGGAGTGGGCGGAGTAACTGGGTGGAGTGTAGACTCCGCCCACTTTTATAAATTTTGACCTTTGTCTCACACTGACCCACCCTGCCGAGTTTGGGTGCTGTGAGAATGACAGCTGTTTAAAGGTTTCTTATTGAAGTCAATAGGGAAAATCTGATTGGTTGTTTGTGGCTCCGCCCACTTTTTAGCATCCCCAAAATGAGATATACATTGGCACAGTCCTCCAGTGACCAACTGTGCCAAGTTTCGGGAACCCTGCCATTAACAGTCTAAGAGCAGCGGCAGTTTGAATTTTTCCCATTTAAACAAATGGCTGAAATTTGATTGGCCGTTTAGACCCCGCCCACTTTTTAATTTTTTTTGACCCCAGTCACCCAATGACCTACGGTGCCAAGTTTGGGTATTCTGACTTAAATATTGTGAGAATGACAGCAATTTAAAGGTTTCTCATTGAAGTCAATAGGGAAAATCTGATTTGTTGTTGTTGGCTCCGCCCACTTTTTAAATTTTTGAATCCAAATTAATCTATCACCTGATTTCAGAGATTTGAAGCCCCTGACATCAATCATGGAAGCATTTTTCAATTTTCTGCATTTTTTTTTTTCCACATTGAAATCAATGAAAGAAATCTGATTGGTTGTTTTTGGCCCCGCCCACTTTTCAAAATTTTAATCCTAATCCTAAATTGTCCAACTGTACCAAGTTTGGGGAACCTGCCATTAACAGTCTAAGAGCAGCGGCAGTTTGAATTTTTCCCATTTAAACAAATGGCTGAAATTTGATTGGCCGTTGTAGACTCCGCCCACTTTTTATAAATTTTGAATCCAGTCACCCAATGACCTACGGTGCCAAGTTTGGGTATTCTGGCTTAAATATTGTGAGAATGACAGCAATTTAAAATTTTCTCATTGAAGTCAATAGGGAAAATCTGATTGGTTGTTTGTAGCTCCGCCCACTTTTTAATGTCCCCAAAATGTGACAGAAATTTTCAGGTTGACCCCATGACTAAGTGACCCAAGTTTGGTGAGTTTCACTCCGAAGCTGTATGAGTGACAAACGTTTGCATTTTTCCAATAAAACTCTATGGGAGAAAAAAAGAGGTTTTCGGGGGCCCGCCCCAGGGGCCCGGAGGGTGGGATCGGTTAACAAAGCACAAGCAAGATACTCGGGTATGTGCCGACCAAGAGTGCAAAGTTCGGTATTTATACTCCTAAATCTGTGGGAGGAGTAGCAATTTGAACGTCTCATTGTAGTCAATGGGGAGAATTTGATTGGTTCTGTGTGGCCCCGCCCAAATTTTCGGGTCTCCGAAATGTGCTAACAAATTGCGCGTTGACCCCATGACTAAGTGACCCAAGTTTGGTGACTTTAGTTTAAAATCTGTGCGACTGGGAGCGATTTGAAAATTTTCCCTGTCAAAGTCGATGGGAAAAAACTTGGATTTTGGGGGCCCTGTCCCAGGGGCCCGGAGGGTGGGATCGGGTAACAAAGCACAAGCAAGGTACTCGGGTGGGTGCCGACCAAGTCTGCAAAGTTTGGAATTTGTACTCCTAAAAATGTGGGAGGAGTAGCGATTTGAAGGTCTCATTATAGTCAATGGGGAGATTTTGATTGGTTCTGTGTGGCCCCGCCTACATTTTGGGGTCCCCGAAATGTGCCAAAAATTTTCGGGTTGAGCCCATGACTAAGTGACCCAAGTTTGGTGACTTTAGCCTCAAAGCCTGGCGAGTGGGAGCGATTTGAAAATTTACCCTGTCAAAGTCTATGGGAAAAAAGGGGGCTTCCGGGGCCCGCCACGGGGGCCCCGGGGGTGGGATCGCTCCACAAAGTAATAGCAATCCGATCGGGCACAATCTGCACGTTTTGGTAAATTTTTGTCTATGTAGTGTAAAAACTGTGGGAGGAGTTAGGGTGGCAAATTTGGCTATAATAAGAATAAGAATAATATATATGTGAGATAACAATATGTGGTCTTGCTATGCAAGAACACATAACTAGAATGTGTCGTTTCTGAAGAAACCACAAGATGTTGGCTTGAAATCTGATTGGCTGTTGGTGACTCCACCCACTTTTTTGAAATTTAATCCCACTCTTTCAGTGACCAACTGCTCCAAGTTTGAAGACTGTGCCAATCAAAGTCTAAGAGCAGCGGCAGTTTGAATTTTTCCCATTTAAACACTGCACTGAAATTTGATTGGCCGTTGTAGTCTCCGCCCACTTTTTTAAATTTTGACCTTTGTCTCACACTGACCCACCTTGCCGAGTTTGGGTGATGTGGCTTAAATACTGTGAGAATGACAGCTGCTTAAAGGTTTCTTATTGAAGTCAATAGGGAAAATCTGATTGGTTGTTTGTGGCTCCGCCCACTTTATAGCATCCCCAAAATGAGTCACAGTCCTCCAGTGACCAACTGTGCCAAGTTTCAGAACCCTGCCATTAACAGTCTAAGAGCAGAGGCGGTTTGAATTTTTCCCATTTAAACAAATAGCTGAAATTTGATTGGCCGTTGTAGACCCCGTCCACTTTTAACAATTTTTGACCCCAGTCACCCAATGACCTACGGTGCCAAGTTTGGGTATTCTGGCTTAAATATTGTAACAATGACAGCAATTTAAAGGTTTCTCATTGAAGTCAATAGGGAAAATCTGATTTGTTGTTGTTGGCTCCGCCCACTTTTTCAATTTTTAAAGCCAAAGTAATCTATGACCTGATTCGTCTGAGATTGAAGCCCCTGACATCAATAATGGC